>NW_012027181.1:806862-811305 GCF_000956235.1 Wasmannia auropunctata
CCGTGTTCGTCTTGGCCGGCGAATGTTCGATTTTTGGCATGCCGAAATATTTGCGATTAAAGGTTATTGGAACTCGTGCTCGGATCTTAATGAATTCCCACGTCGGGGTCACCACTTGTGGGGTGCGTGATTAACGAGTTGTCAGTGATTGTGTTGTAATACGATAATCTTTATTATAACCTTTGTGTACAGTAGAAGTAATATCACACGAGGTAATCACTTGAGAAGAATAACGAATAATGATTAATGACTGTCGACTAGCAGAACTAACAACTTAAATCTAGTGACTATATAATACCAACCGCGAGCTACAGGAGCGCTGTAGTTGCCACATTAGTGTGGCAACTACAGCGCTCCGGTAGTTCGCGGTTGGTATTATATAGTCACTAGATTTAAGTTGTTAGTTCTGCTAGTCGACAGTCTTTATTATTGGTTATTCTGCTCGAGTGATTACCTCGTGTGATATTACTTCTACTGTACACAAGCATACAATAAAGATTATTGTTTTATTACACAATCACCGACAACTCGTTAATCACGCACCCCACATTAGTGTATCTGGTAACGCCATCTACAAATCCGGGGGAAAGCTTTTAAGGATGCGGTTTATGAGTGTCAGCTTGGACCCCCTGCTTGGGATGACACTTCAATAAATTAGATAAGGACATTACACGTGTTTGAGTAAGACAAAAGATATTATAAGAAGTTCATTTAAAGAAACTATTGACACCGAAGTGTCTGTTTTATCAACCTCGTGCAAATTTTTCCGACCTTCCAGAATCGCCTTAACCATAGTTAACGAATAACGGAGAGCTACAGTCATCAGAAATTACAAAAAGTACAGATCTCGCGGGAGTCGCGCCGGAGGTTTTTATTGAATTCCCAGTGCAGTTGTCAAACCTTACCTTCATCGCGCAGTCGACTGATCTGATTTTTGTTTCCTCTAAAAGTTCCGTGCGAGGTTTGCACAGTTGCGCCAGCTTTGAATATTCAAACTTGTTTCGACAACACCGCAATACTGTCGCCGGCGCGCGTAATTGTAACGATGGGCGATGCAGAGAGTGGGGATTGTCACTTATAATGTTCGCCGTATTAAAATGACGAAGGGACAAACAAACTTTTCACTCTCGCCCACAACGCGAATGCATGTTAACGAAATCATAATCTTCGAGTTTCATTTTGTACGACGCGATTTTTCACACAAACGTTGAAATTCTTAATTATTTCGCGTAGATATCCAAATTAATTATACATATATATGCATATATATGTATATGTATATTAATATAACACTATAGACTTGACTATAAGTAAAGCACTCTCAGTTTATTGCATTTTCTTGGAAAAGGTGATAATAAAAGATTAATATTCAAATTATTATAAAAATATTGTTTTTCAATAAAACTGGTTTTTTAACATTTATTTTTTGTTAACTATAAAACGTTTACGTCAATTTGTGGGGATGCTTATTTGTGGGGAGGCTAAGACGATAAGAAGCTAATACAATTACATTCAACAAAGATATTTTTAGCTGTACGAAGTTGGCCTCTCCACCTCACTACTGAAAATTTAAAAACGACCATTACCATTCGATTGATGGTTGTAATGGTAATATTTGATCAATTCTCGATGATTGATAGTCAAATAATAATATGAAAAAATCTCTCGTGGCGATCGTGGCGTGAGGAGCTACGCGGCAGCTTTCTGTGCTAAAGATCCAGATTCAAACCCCCCCCCCCCCGAACAATATAACTGAAATTGATTTTAATCGATTCGGAAACGATCGCCACTTCTCGGAAGGCAAACAGAGCAAACCACAGAGAGTATCTCTGCTAAGAAAACCTCTTCTAATTGGCCGTTCGAAACCAGCGTTAAAATTGTAGATCCCATATATCTACAAATATATGCAGAAGAGATTGCCTACGTTCGGGAGACCGGATATGAAGAAGAATATAAAAAAAAAGACATACGCACGTGAAGTTAAACTTGAACCTTTCACCTTTCAATGTAGAAAAGAGAGAATGAACTTCACGCGCATATGTTTTTTCTTTCATATTATTATTTATAACTTTGAATATCAATCATCGAGAATGGACTCTAAAATACTACGACCATCAATCGGGTGGTAATGGTCGTTTTTTAATTTTGAGTAATGAGGGGGGGGGGCATCTTCACACAGCTGATATTCTTAATATTTTATAGTGTTAAAATTTTAATTTTGAATTAAAGTGATACAAGCAAAAGTATTTCTTTTATTTGGAAATCTTCAACGCAATTAAAAATAGAATTAGACGACTTTACGTCGGTATATAATGCGTTTCTATTTAAAGTATCTCATATTTTCTTGAGGTTTCAACCACGTTTAATGCGAAAATCTACGCCGGTAACAGCGAAAGAAAGAAAGCTTTAAGAGAATAATGGAAAGCGAGCGTACCTTCGCTTCTCACGACGGTCGACAAAGATGCGTCGGTTATTTCATTAGAGCTCGGCTCTAGACTGGGCACGGGCTTTTGTCGCGACCACTGGATATTCTCCACTGAAAACAATATTTTTCTTGTTAGTTATTCGCATAATCGCGAGGCTAATAAAATAAAGTACGACTAAAGCGATTATTTTAATATGTACTAAGTAAGTGGCACGCGCAGGAATGCAGGAATTGTTTAACCCAGACAACATTATATCCAAAACTGAGACATAAGACAATTTAATTGTAAGACGTATTTAAAATGTCTTATGTTACAATATTGAACATGGACATTGGTCTGGATTAACACGTTTCGTGTCGAACCGATTTTAGGTGACGTCTACGCCGCGGTTATATTTATAAAATAAAATATATTTCACAATTAATAAAAAGCTAAAACAAAAGCTTATTATTATAAAAGTTATAAAAAAGAAGGCCTAATGTATAAAAGCCAAGGCGGAAGGGCTTTTATCAAATATTTATTTGATAAAATCAATTACGAAGAAAAATAATTTTGCTATTGTAGCAAAACTGTAACTGCTACTACATATTCGTAATGGCAGCGACGAAATTTAGTTGACATAACTAATTTTCCAAATTATTCGTTATTAGAGCAGAATTTGTTTCGTTACTAAAATAAAATCAAATTTGCTGAGTATATTTGTTCTTAGAATCACGTTAATTTGCTGCTAAAGCAAAATAATGTATTGTTAGCAAATACTTTTGCTATTGGAGCAAAATCATTATTGCACGTAGAAAAATAATTTTGCTGTTATAGCGAAATGGTCATTGCTACTGTATATTTATAATGGTAGATACCAAGTTTAGTTGACACAACTAATTTTAATTGCAAGCAATTTACAACACCGCCACTAGATGGATACGGAGAAGTTTTATTTCTCGTAAATAAAAAAACCACAAAGAATGGAATAAAAGGGACAGTATTAATGATATAATAAAATATGGTAATATGTATTGAAATCCTGAAAATATTTATTACACAGAATAGGACATTGATGAAATTGTATTAAGATTGCATTGAGAAATATTAATATAAGAAAGCGATTGAGAGATTGATTCAGCAAACATATCTTGTTTCAAAGCAAATTTGATTCGCTCATGTAGTCAAATAAATTGTTTATTGAACAAAACCATCTTTTAAGTACTGCAAATGTACTTAGCTCATGTAACAAAATATATCGTTAATGCAGCAAAAAGCTTTGATGATTGAACTAAAAGTTATTTGTTTTTACAACAAAATCATTTGTAGTTTTAGCAAAATCATATTTAGCAAATAGCAATTAGTATACCTAACAAATCTCTTTGCTGTCCATATAATAACTGAAATAATTTGCTATATGACAGCATAAAATTTGCTGTGCTAGCAAATTATTTTTCTCCGTGATTGGAGTGGGGAAAACGGAAGGCACCAAGAACCTGAGTACATGGTTATCATGTCAGTACTGTTAATACTGTAGAAGCGAGATATTTGGAAAATCATTATTCGTTTTTTGTGATACGCGTGCGCTACATAGTTTCAATATTATACCGAATATTAATTTATGCATCAATGATATATACTAATATTTGGCAGAAGTCAATATTGCGTCTGTAAAAAAATAAGACATTAAGGGATTTAGTTACAATCTGATTGCGAAAACAGACGAGAGATCTGTGGCTTTCCTATATGAATAACATACTTTCTGGTCTTACAAACTGATACAACGTGTCCCGGATCTTCCGAAAAACGAATAAGGTAAGTTTGCAAGATCAACTTTATCAGATTATCAGGGAATATCCATATTGCTTGAAACTATAAATTATGCAACAAATGATATTTTTCAAAGAATATTTTCTTAGATACGTATCTAGCAAATAAGAAATAACTTACACTGAGAGAAAAATATTTTGTATTTATGACTATAATTGAATAGTAAAAAATTATGAACAGCAATATTTTTATAGTTACTTTATAGCTA
>NW_012027181.1:811853-854974 GCF_000956235.1 Wasmannia auropunctata
CTCCTCTTCTTCCGGAAATGCGGATTTGCGGGGAGGAGACAGACACACACAGCTGACTTTCACGGGGCGCTCTCCTTATCGGGGCGCGAGGGATGAGCTCCGCCTTTGATACCGAATCAATGAAAAGTTTGAGGGGAAAATGCCGGGGCGGAACTGTCTATACCCGCGGACGATGATTGATACGAGTATTCCTCCGCACCGCGCGGAAACGCGCCACCCGCGCCGCGGCGCACTCTCTCGGTCAACGCCTCGTTACGCCGATCAAATCGCGTTCGATTGCGGGAATAAAATTTTTCTCGAACAAAACCCTCTCCCTCTTCCGGCCGATCGTTCTCTCCTCGTTTTCCTCCAACATTTCTGCGGCGTTACGGCGAGCGTCGTCGTTACCACATTTCTCCGCGGACGCTCGTCGTCGCGCACGTGCGTCGGCGATAAAACACGCCGACTTTGATGCTTCCCTCGCGGCTTCTCCATTCCGTGCGCCGTATATGCATCTAGTCGAACGTTTTTCCTCGCCGTTCTTTCTCTCTCCCTCTCTCTCTCTCTCTCTCTCTCTCTCTCTCTCTCTCTCATCGTCGTCTTCAGGAGAGATTTCCTGGTTATCGGCGAGCCGCGATTGGCACCGGTTGCCCGTCAGCGGGCAAGTCACTTTTCAAACATCTCTTCTCGGCTTTACTCCATCTCACGATATATATCTCGCTCGTCTTGTCTTCGCCGCGAAAGAACGGCGTTCCCGCTTTATCGCACCGTCCGATTCGCGCCTCTCCCATCTCCCAAGCCCGGTCGGATGCTTAATTTCTCATCCGCTCTCTGGATGAGGTTCTTCATCGCGCGACTAACGATTTCTGATAACGCCCGCGGGAGGGAGGGGGTCACGGGAGAAACGAAAGAAGGTGCCGACGACCGCCGCGCGCGGCCCGATAAGGGACCGCTTGACAAATGTTCGAAAACCGGCGCGCGCGCGCGAATCGATTATTGGCTCTCCGCGGTCGAGATATACGTCCGCGATAAATCATATATCACGTTAATATAATATTACCGTCGTAACTTCGTTGAATCACTTTCTGATCGCTCTCCCGTGCGCAAATTGTGCGATCAATTTGATAGCATAATGCGATCCGCACGTGGTTCGACGTGGCCGTCAAATCTCCCGCGGGAGTGTCACAATCCCGATCGGCCGAACGCGGACTAAGGGTAACTTTGATCGAAAGTTCAATTAAGTTAATCGATTAATTCAATCGGTAGAATTGCTTGAAGTAAAATTTTTGATTGTGTAACTTTGTCATACCCCTAATCTAATCGCTTTCCACGTGTTAAACAACAAATTAAACAAACAATAAGAAATTAATCATTTTTAATAATAAGTGGAAATGGACCAATGAGAGAGTAACACAAATAAGTTAAGAGCACCTTTATCGCCCTAAGATTCCGAGGAAAGTAACGGATAGCGGAGTAATGAGGAAGTTAGTCGTGTGTAGAAATAAGGCTAATAATGCGCGATTGAAATGAACGATTTATCCAAGTGTTTGAAGAACAAACATTGATCGGTTGATTCGTAACCACGCTCGAGAATGTTAATTTAAACGTTGGACGTATGTTGAGAGGCAAGTTTTAATTTGAATTAAAACGAACGGAATTCGTTCGTTAATTTGCAAATCTATGCAAATGACAAAATTGTAATGCGGACAAGAATATGAACCGCGTTTTTCGGTTCGCGTTATTACAATGCTCGGTGACTAATTGTAAATAAAAGTATTTTAACCCTTTGACTGCCGCACACGGATTTTTGTAATCGGTTGCCGCTACACTATTATTTTTTATATAATGCAATTTTAAAAGTATTTTTATGATAAAAAATATATTTTTTAATCAAAGTCTTCGGCGAAACTGGTAGATATTTCCAGAATTTACAATATATATATATATATAGTCTTGCCTATAAGTATAAAACATATTCAATTTACTGGAAAAGGCAATAATAAATGCCAAAGGACTAAAATATTAAAATATTATAAAAATGAAATATTAAAATTATTATAAAAATAAATGTCATTTTTATTTTTCAATAAAATTGTTCTTTAATTTATTTTGTGTTCGATATAAAATGCTTATATAAATTTGTGGGAGTGCTTTATATTTGTGATCAAGACTGTCATATGTAATATCAATGTAAAATATTTTCGGTTTATATTCAGATGGTAATAAGATGAAAATGCGTATTAAATTAACACTAAAATCGATTACGGCGGCACCTTGATATCTATATAGGTGTGTATTCAATCGGACACACACGCGGCAGTCAAAGCGTCAAACAGCCGGAACGTCATATACTCACGATAGAGCTTGATACTGCCGTCCGTTTCGCCGAGGGAGTTCTTAGATATGCATTTGTAACTGCCGTAGTCGGACATCGCGACCGAGCGTATCATGAGCTTCATGTGTACCTTGTACACATTGTCCGAGAAGGATGGCTCGTACTTCTCCCCTGCAATTTGACAAGCATCGTATCAGATATAAATACACATACGCTCCTCCCCAGCTTTTTAATTCGTAAAATTAATACGCGCGGATATATTTTTTTCCCTCGCCAGGAAGAAATGTTCAACGCGGGGGAAGGGGAGGGACAAAATGTGTTCTGCACGCGTGCGGAGTTTCAGATTGCAGACTCGACTGCGGAGGGGGCTTAATAAATATCAAGCGAGATAAAAGATGCTTCGCGCCTTCTTTGTTCGCGCCAGAATTATGGAATTAGTTTTAATCTACGGTGAAAGCTGCAGGTTCCGTTGAAACTGGAACGTTTTACACACCGCGGGTAACCTGGGGCTGATGCGACGGGGATATATCGCTCGTGCATACACACATAGATACGTTACGCGCGCACACACACACACACACACACACACACGCAACACGTACATTCGCGCGGCGGCGGCGGCGGCGGCGGCCGCAAGAGCCGGGGCCGTCAGTCCTCATCCACATCCAACACAGCGGCGGTATCTACATCGCCGCAAGACATTGCCCCATTAAAATATGACTCGTCATTTTAGGCAAGCTCATTTAAAGCTTAATTACGTTATCCGCGCTATCGCGGTACTACGTATTGCACGGCGTGCGCCGACGCGCGGATTAATTTTTGAAACGTGTCTGCAGAGACCGCGTTATAGAAGCGCGCGCGCGCACACACACACACACACACACACACATACGCGCGCGCGCGCGCGCGCGCGCGATTATATTACTCGATATATACACAGCCGGACAATACGTCACGCGCGCGCGCGCACGCTCGCATTATCATCGTTTTACATCGTTATTATATCGACGACGCGTATTATCGTAGAAAATTGAAAGTAGCGAACGCGCGCATGTTTTCGATCCGCCGACCGCTCAGCCGGACGGAATATAATATAACGATATTCCCAAAATGTATTTGCCAATATTCCCCGGCGCTTCCGGTATGCCTTCACGGTCCACCGTGCTTCGTGCTCTGTCAACCAGAAAAACTAGCATTAGGGTTTCTCGCCTGGGTGCGTGCTGCCCTCCGCACCATATTCGCGCGCCCGTCCGGCCCATACGTCGTGTCCATTTAAATTGTTCCGAGCACTTTGTTTTTCACCTTGTTATACTCGTCTCTCGCAAATCGACGCGGTTCGAAGATAAATACGTATTTCTTTTTTGAATTTCCCAAGGAACATTCGTAATACATATAAATACTGCTGCAGTGTATCTTACGTTAAAGTTCAAATGACACCTCATCTTGCAACATAATTTCTCGATAATTAATAACTAAATATATTTTTGTAATTTTGAAAACAGCTCATACATCAGTTTAAAAATGTGTCACACTCTTTTTTACAAATATTAATATATTTATATATACTTTAAATAATACATAGGTATGAAAGCTGTGTTTATAACGTTCTATTTATATTAAACCACACACTTTTATGTTTATTTGCTTTATTTGTTAATATTTATTCTTATAATGCTAAAGTTTAAAAAATAATGATAAAAATTCAGTTTTTTGTATAAGTATTTAAGATAATTTGTGCAAAGTTTTATTGCGATGTAGAGACCAGCTGTTCTATAAATAATTAAATAAATAAATTTTGTTTGGAAACAAACAAATAATCTGCATCGCAATGAAACTTTATATAATATATCCTTAAGTAATCATTTAATAATCTATTTATTAAATTTATGAAATATATATTTCTACACGAATTACACATTTTCCATTTGTAAAGATGGAATTGCATCTCCTTGAAAAGAGCACCGAGAAAGTTTGGGCCGACCGAAAATGAAATTGTGGCCAAGCACGCCAACCACTCGTTACTTATGGACGGCAGAGTGAAATGAAACCCGGAGAGAATTATGCGTGATCACGTGACTAATCTGGAGATACAATAGTTATAATTGTAAAGAAGCCCGCTACCGCGAAGGCGTGAAACTTTGCGCGTTCCTTTAATTATCTCTCGATTGTTCGCGCACTTCTGAGAGTGTATCGTCCATGTTAAATAAATTTTCCGGAACCACGAGAGCCATTGTAGCACACGTATAAGGGATGCAGATATCACAACCGAAATACCGTGAAATAATCGATCAATGGTATTTGGCAAGTCGGAGTACGGCATTAACGTTTCGATTCTTCTCGATAACGTCTCGGCGGGATGAAAAGTGGCATAAGAGCCGAGGCGGATCGTGGGAGGCGGGGCGCGCGGACGCGGAAAGAAGTTTTGATTAACAATTCGAGGTGGCGGCGCATTCGGAAGAGAGTGAAATCTATAGGTGTAATGACCCGCGGCAAGGCGGAGGCGAAGTATTTTCCCAGCCGGGAGGAAAACTTACGTCTCACCGAGATAGAGAAAGAGAAATGTGTGGGGAGAAAAGGGCGCGCGAGAGCGCGCTCGCGAGGAGATCGAGGTGCAGACGGAGAACCGGGGGCCGCGCGCCGGGCACACAGGCCAGCAGGTGGAATAAGGGCGGCGGAAGGGTAGAATGCATTTATGTAGTGGCACCATTCGAGCCCCACAAGCGGAAGAAAAACTTTCGGCCGGCTTTGAGTTTGAAAAGCAGATGAAAAAGTTTAACGACGTTGAACTACGGTGCCGAGCATTACCCACCACGGGGGTGGGCGGCGCGGCGGCGGAAAAGGGAGGGGGGAGTGGCGGAGGGGCCCCGCGAATGGATTTTACCGGGGATAAAACTGCTTTTAAACCCAAAAGTCGACGGTGGGACCGATATTTTGTGTTACTCGTATCTCCGCACGTCGTCGGGCGCGCGGCGGCGGGTCCGCGCCGCGCCGCCGACATATGTGGACATGAATCACGCCCGCCGACTTGGAAACTCAAACTGCCGACGTAATTTCCATCTGCGGCGATCGCTCACGCTTAATTTCGCCTAGCGAAATTCGTCGTTTCCGTGCGATCACGCGCCCGTGTCATCGATCACGCGGCACTTCGGATACTTTTACGAACGCAATTCCGCTTTTGCGTTTGATGCATATGAAAAAAAAATCGTAAAAAAAAAGTGAGACAATTCTGTCGTAATAAAATTAATTAAGTATCGAGCCGATAAAACGAACGATTTTGTAAAAAGATTTATTTGACGTAAACATAAGCGATTTTATGGGAAAGGGCAGGATTTATTATTGTTTCAGGCGCGAAACTGACGCGAGAATATATATATATGAAAATATGCGCGCTTAGTTGTGACAAAAGGTGAACTAATAGAGAAGATTCGTCAATCCGAAAATTCCTAAACGTGAATCTTCAAGTTGCTGAATCTTCTTTATTGTAAGATCAAAATCTGGTTGCAGCACAATTGGGTACACGTGTTTATGTTTACGACACACGTAAAAAGATTTGTTCACAAAAGCGCATAACAAATCTTGTGTTAAGAATTTCCTATTAAAATTCCACAGCGCGAAAAGGATATTCTTTTGTCAAGGTTTTTAATTTTAATTCATTAACTGTCCGAAATGTAATTAACGCTGAAAATGAAATCTCTCTCTCTCTCTTTCTCTCTCCGTAGAGAGAAATTATACCCAGAACTGTCGCGCGGCGAGTACAAGAGTCGCGGGAATGCGTTCCTTTAAAAGCACAGAAGTATACGGGCGCACACAGTTCGGCCGCGAACGTAATAAAAAAAAAATGTAAGCCCCTGTAATGAGTTTAACGCCGACGGCTCTAATTTGATGCACACAAACTCGCGCGTCGGGCGAGCGAGAAACGTTAAATATCGCGTAATTGCCAACCGTCGGGAACTCTATGCTGAAAATGAATCGGTGTGCCGGCGCGCGCGTAACGCGCGTGTTTGCTTACTAACAGATTATGTTTTCCAAAGGCACTGATTTACGGCGTAATCCTATTGTCAACGATACCGGGCGAAACCCCCGAATTCTCCATCACCCTCCAAACCTTCGAACGGCTCTAAATTTATAACAATATAATTTTGTAGCCTCATTCTTCATTAAAATATACCGAATCGACAGCCTTGTTAATTAGCTGCAGTATCTTCCTTTAATTATTGCGACATGTGTAAGCAACTTTCCAAAGCATTATTCCATAAATTTATTTGAAAAATATTTAATGTAACATAAAACATCAAAAAAATATAAGAAAGAGAAAGATTTCTTAACATATAAATATATATTATGCATATACTCTGCCGGCAAAAAGTTTGAGATTTCATATAAAATTTAAAACTACATAAAGTTCAATTTATACCTTAATTTATATTTCTTCTTAATTTGAAAAGATCTTAATTTTAAATAAAAATTATATTTTGTACGTAAAATAACCTAACATTTTGTTTAATTAAAAAAAACTATAGTCATAAAATTTTTTTTTTAAATTAAACTAAATGTGGATTATTTTGGAAAATAGGAGTAAGGAGCTCTTCTGTCAGAAAGAAAAAATAAATAAATTTGTAATTAGATTACCTAGGTTAAAAAATATAATTAAATGAACTACTTTAAAAAAAGTAACTAATAATTTTTAGTGAATTTTTGTAAAAAATATTCTAAACTTTGAAATATTTTATATTATTTTTATTTTATTATTATAAAAAATATTTTATTATTATGAAACAATAAGCAAAATAATAAAAATATATTAAATTATTCTCCTTAATTAGATTTTATTTCACATATAGTAGACATTTTTAATTAATGTTCACAAACTTTAATCCCGGCAGCATATGAATAATATATTAGAATAAATCTCTCTCTTCCCTTTTTACAATATATATTTATTCCATATAAATATATAAATACCTATATGTGAAAACTTCTCTGCCCTTTTATATATCTCCGCATTGCCATGCTGCGAACGATATTACGAGACGGCTATTTCCATCACGTGATTCCGTTCTTATATAGCGGCATAATAGAATTGTACTTTCCGCCGCTTTACGAGTTGCCTTCTCACGTGAACGGACCAGCGCGATATCTATACGTAAGCGTTTCTGTCGATTGAGCTGCGTGACTGGAAACGCTCGGCGAAACTTAGAATTTTGCGAAGTCCCGGCTAGAAAAATTCATGAATTTCCCGACGCCGGATATTCTCGCGGAGCTCTATAAGCGCGCGACATTTCTGCCACCCCCTCCCCCCCCTGGCGAGCGGGGGAGAGGCGAAGATATTTTTTCAACGACGACGTCAGTCGGTAAAACTTTTGCGCTTTGCCGGAAATTTGAATGCTCCGGTCGGATTCGCATGTGGCACGGGCGGCGCGGTGTAATCCCGAATCGCGATTTTCCCATAATCGCGGGGCACGTCCCCTCCCTCCGCCACCAAAACGAACGCGACTCTTCCGCGAATGAATCGCGTTTTACGGCCGAACACAAACTGGGGAGGTCAGTTTCGCGTTTTGAATTGTACAGTTCGTGCCATTAATGCCTGGAGTTCGATTTTAGGGTCCACGTTTCATTTCTTTCGCTTCCTTTAAATTAATTAAGCTTTGAAATATTTCAGAAATTTTACCGATCAAAACTGAGATTACATCGGCTGGTTGTCAAAACACAATTTACTGACGCAGCTTAGTCATGAACGTAAAAATAATTAAAAACGAAATGTGAACACTAAAATCAAACCCCAGGCACTAATGGCACGAACTGTACATTAAAACCCGTCCGCGCATATGTTTTTCACCCCGAAACAAGTACACGCGGATATACATGTATATCGTTATCACGTCGTTTAAAAAAGAGAATGCGCCTCCGGAACGCGTAACGGTCCTATCGTCAAATTTTTTTCGACAGAAAAAAAAATGGAAAATCGCGAGGCGAATAACAATCTCCGCCGTGCAAATATTCGAATCGATTTGGGGAGAATCGGGTCCCGGGTGTTTCGGCCGTGCGCGCGCTATTCACCACGTGTCGGCGTTACCGATGAATGGCCGATTCGATGCACGAAAATCGGTGCGCGCAGATGACGGCCGTGCCGAGTCGCGTCGCGTCGCGTCGTTGCGTCGTTGCGTCGTTCCGCGCGGCCCCGATATATATCTGATCGTGCGTGAGTCACGCGCGCTGAATTCGCATTAGCGGGCGGCGCGTATATCCGCGGAAACGTTAAATCGTAAAGCATGTCGTGGCTGTTACGGCGAAACACCGGGGGGCACTGTGCGGTTGACGCGGGGAATATAATGCGAGATAACTTGACAGTTGGCCCATTCGTAATTCGCGCTGCTTTCCATCCGGGGCTGCGGGCATGGAACCGGGCAGATAAGCCCCGAAACGATCGCCTTCGGTTTTTACGGGATTTTCATTTTGCTTCGATTTGAAAGTCGGTATCGGCGCTGAGCAGAAAATGCCGACTCGCTCTATTTTCCAGTGTCTTCTAAGATCGTATACACAGTTGGATAATTTGTTGTTAAATTTAACACATTTTACATGTTCCAAACAATCGACCCAAATTTTTATTAATTCAATAAAAAATAAATATGTTAGAAAGTAACAGTAAAGATTACACACAAAAATGTAACGCTTTGATCTAATTTAAAAAGGAAAGATGAAAACGTAATTCTTTAATAAAATTTGTAATATGTTAAATTGACACGTACATACTTTTATTCATTTATCTTGGAATATATGTTTGAAAACTACATTTATTGATTTATTCATAAATTGTGTTATTTTAATACCTATACTAAAAATATTAAACGTTAAATATCAATTTAACATAAAATATTTGAAAACAATATGATCACATTATATTAAATTAACACTCGGTTATGTTAAAAGTTCAACACAAAAATTTTAACAAAGACCATTTTTAACATAAATACATAACGTGTTAAAAAATGTTCTGCAGTTGTGAACGTTTTTTTGCGTCTCGCAATGTCTACAGAAATTTTCCCGCGATGTTGAATTGCAGCTAATTTTGACACAATAAATTATATAATCGAATAATTATACAATACGTGAATTGTATTGAATCGAATGTAATCGTTGAAGGTTAACGCGATTTCTCCCGAGGAAACGTGGTCAGCGAACCTTGCGCCCACGTATTTGCCACGCTCGGCGTTCAGTAGCGTTTATCGTGCATTGTCACTCCACGGTAAAAAGTGACATTCCCATAAGTCACCCGCGATCGTTGTTAACGTGGTTTATTCAGGGCCAGATTCCGTCGCAGATAAACGAAAACCATTCAGCCGCGACGGGGAGAGAGCAGCGCGGGCGCGCGCGGCCCGTGCCGTTTCACCCCGAAAAACCAGCCTGTGAAATAAAAATCTCGGGGAGACCGGGCAAACAAAGATTAATCTCCGCCGGCGTCGCGAATGGAAATCGTACCGGTTTCCGGGCCATCGATCACCGGGGTAGCAAAACGCCGTCGCTCGCTCGCTTCTCGCCCGCCGTCGCTCGTACGTTTCGCTGCGGTGTCGCGCCGCAGGTGCGCCGGCAGAAGCGATCCGAAATTAACCTAATTAGCTGCGCGATTAGCAGCTGCAGACACGGCGACGGCGACGGCGCGGACGCCGTCGACGTCGTCCCGTTCTTACCCGCGCCCGCACACATCCGCGCTGCGGAACCCCCGGCGGCGGCGGCAGCGGCGGCGAAGCCGTTCGGGGAGTCGCGCGCATTAATGGATCCGAAGGGGGTGCATTACTCCATATGCCTGCCTGCTACCCCCGGCGCGGCGCGGCGTCGTGTCTAATTATCCGAAATAATTATGCGCACATGTGTGGGCCGCGCCGCTTTTCGCTAACGCACCGCATCGCACCGACTCGACGAGACGCGACGCGACGCGATGCATCGCGTGTGCACCGTCAGGTACGATTTGCCACATCTCGCCTAGGTGGTTTGCGTATATTTGTGGCCGCCGCAAATATCGCGATCCTGCGTCAGACAAGATCGTTGATTGTAGCGCGTTGATACTCTCCGTACAAATTAATTGTCACGTTGAGAGGGGCGGAAGGGGAGGGGGAGGGGGGAGAAACGCGCGCGCGTATAATTGTTGTTGTCCCGCGAACTCTTCCGAATAATATGTCCAGAAGCGGGCGCGTATTGTTTGCCACGAGATTGATTACACGGCGCAATAGTGACGCACATTTTTTTTATTTTCTAAAACATTTCGGGCCGCGGATATACGTGCTTTGGGAAACGAAATCCAGTTTGCCGCTGGCAAATAGGTTTGCCGGAAACGCGATACGTTCGGTAGCGGCCTTTAATTTCTGGCGTACCGACATAAATGGATTTGATGAGCAAACCCCGCACCGTGACCATGCGTTGTCGGCTAGTAAAGCATGGTTAAGTATGTCGGCGGGAGCAGGAGTTCGATTACCATTCATTAAATTATGGCGGGGACGCGCGTATATGCGGCGCGCGCGGAAGTGCCGATCTATAGTCCCGTTGCTATTGTTGCTGCCGTTGCAATTATTGCTGATGTTGGAAGAATTAGCGCTGTCATTGAAGGAATTAATGTCGTCATTGCTGGCGCGCGCTCTCTAATTATTGCTATATCGTTGCGATGATTTCGCGATCGATTGATTCCACGCGCGCGGTCTCCTTTCCATTTCGAGCAGTGCTGGGGAATTTTTCCAGGTTTTTATAATGCATTCCGCTCGCTCGCGCTTTTTATTCGCAACATCGCGAAATTTCTTTAGCAAAGCGACACAAAAATTTCAGTTATTTATACAAATAATATAATTTCATTCGCGCAAATTTCACGCAAATATTACATGTCGGTGTAAATTTGCTTGAACTAGAGAAGATATATTGACTTTTATTTAACTAAGTCTGATATTTATGGTAAACATACCGTTTGTTATAATGACGTTGTTCTCTCGCGTCCAATAATTGATGGACTTGGGAAACGCCTCGGAATGGCACTCCAACGTTATTTGGTGGCCTTCTTGCGCCCCCACCAATTGATTCTGGATCCAAATCATTGGAGTAACTATTGACAAACAAAATAAACGTGAAAGAGTATACAATAATCTATATATATGATCATTCGAATAAATTAGATAATACATTTTCGAGCTAATTTTCATTCATTTCTTATGCTACTTACAATGTACAACGAGCATAATTCTCTTGCTGACCGTTGGCGGCACGCCGTTGGACGCGATGCAAAGATACGCTCCCATCTGCAACCTGTTCACTTTCGTAATATTGAAGACCGGTCCATCAATGCTGGCCACTACAACAGATGGTTTGCCATTCAAATCGCGAAATGGACGCAGCCGTTATTAACTAATTACTATACTAGAGTGAGAGATATCACACCGTATTGAGAATTATTGTGCAAAATGTCAAGGATAATAGATTACAGTTACAAAATCGTTAAATCCAGCTCTCTTTTAAATCTCTTTCGCATCCCTTATATTTGAATGTGTTCTGCTCACGTAAATAATATTAAGAAGCTGTGTAAAGTTGAACTCCCTCCACTATTGAAAATTCAAAAACGACCATTACGATTCGATTGGTGATTGTTTGGTAGTATTTGGTAGTCCACTCTCGATGATTGGTAGTCAAAATTGTAAATAATAAAAGGAAAAAGACATACACGTGTGAAATTAGTCCCTCCTTTCGTAAAATGACTTCCCAGATTGTGTAAGTAATCGTAACTGTAAGTATTTGTTTGGTGGTTGTTTACTAACGTTTGGTAGTCTATTTTCGATGATTGGTAGTCAAAATTATAAATAATAATACGAAAAAAAACATATAGGTATGTCATATTTAACGAAAGGGCTAACTTTACGCGCATATCTCTTTCTGTCTTTTTTTCATATTATTATTTAAAATTTTGACTACCAATCATCAAGAATGGACTATCAGACGTCAGTAAACAACCATCAAACGAATACTTATAGTTACGATTACTTACGCGATCTGGAAAGTCATATTTTGCGAAAAAAGGAGCTAACTTCACGCGCGCATGTCTTTTTTCATACTATTATTTACAATTTTGACTATCAGTCATCGAGATTGGACTACCAAATACTACCAAACGACCACCAATCGATTGGTAATGGTCGTTTTCAAAATTTTGTAGTAGTGAGGGCGGCCCACTTCACACAGCTGCATTTGGAGTCTAAGTCGAGTCGGACGACGTGGAACACAAATTCGGCGGGCACCGCGCGCAAGAAATTTTCATCAGTCCCGCGCAAAAAATTCCGCAATCGGGATTCGAATTAATACACGTCGAGTACGTTGCTTCGTAGCACTGCGTAACCGATACTAATCACCGCGCTGTCGTTTTTGCCGCGTGGTCTAATCTCCGTTAACATTACACGCTATTCGCAAAACCTACCTTGCACCCCGGGCGGAAACACTTGTCGGGGGGGGGGGGGCTTTTTGCCGATGTACATCTTACTCGAATTCTCAGTTGCGAATATTATGAATGCGCTCGGTGGTGCCAAATAACTCATCGACTCTCGGCACTGCTCTCTTTAGACTGGCGTGATAGAATGTGTACATAATCGTGGTGTAAATATAATTAAAATTGTATACACACGGATAGAACGGATTTTGCCGAAGCAAAAAATTAAATTGGAAACAATGCTTTCAACAGCAGTGCTTTTAACACTGAAAATAAGTAATTTCCAGTATTAAATTGGCCAATATTAAATTGGATTTCCATAAGAGCATCCTATTATTTGCTTTAATTTGCTCCAAACAAAATTATTTTCAGATCTGTATCTAGTAGAATTTTTAGATACTTCAGCAAAACCATTCTTTCTGCTTCACGATCGGCTTTTATCCGCAGTTATAATCCATCGCTGAATTTAACAATGCCGCTGTAATCTCGAAATAAATTCAATTTAATGCAAAATCTTTTCTTTTTTTTTTTTACCAAAAACTCGCGCGAATACCGCGTACCAATGAATTTATCGTTCTTTTTTAAAGGGGGGGAGACAGGGGGAGGGGAGGGAGAGGAAGGGAGGGGAAGCACGTTCGAGAGAAAACGCGGTGCGCAGCTGCGCTTTGTTAATTAAACATACCGTACTTTTTATTCACGATAGTCAGACTGTTCCTGCTTTCCTGCGAAAAACCGTGACAGTCTGTGAAACCAGAAGGATTCGTAAGCCGCGCGAAGTTAACGGATGTAGATTAGAGCCGCGCGCGCGCACACGTAAGAGAGAGAGAGAGAGAGAGAGAGAGCGCGCATGGGAAAACAAAACGTCCGCCCGTAAAATTTAGAACTTAAGGAATCTCACTGCTGGGAGAGACGTCGCGCGCCCTCGCCCGCGACACCTCGCCCGCTCTTGCATTTCTCAAGTTTTAAGACGTAAGCCGAATAACGCGGGTTTCCCTCCGTCGGCCACACCGGCACTGAGCATCCGTGGCTTAGAACTCGCTTGTTATCCTTAACTTTCATATTCCTGTGCATTCCCCGTGTCTGGCGCTCTCCCGCGAAATATATATACCTAGATAAACTGTCGCACTAAATTTGCAAAAAGTTGCATATCTATTCCAAACGTAGATCCGTCCTACGCCCACACACAGATACACGGGTTTTTACGGTTATTTGCGGTATATGACGATTCTGAAAATCAAGGAGATCTCCGGGGCAAAGTATATGCCATATTTATTTCGCCGACGAAAGATCAAAAAGCTCTCGAAGGGATATTTTCAGAGGAAAATGAATTTTCGGGTCTCGTTGAGGAACGACTTTGTCGGCTCGCCGCCGTTTAATCTCTGCGCAAGGCGATTTATGTTATTGAAACGCCTGCTGACTCGGCCTGAAATCACCTGCATGCGAGATAAGCTGTAAAGCAGCGCGGCGGTCGGGCCCGCGCCGCGCCGTGCGGGCTCTTTAGTTAATTAGTTGCGAGCGCCGATTTATACGCCCCGTCGTTGCGGCAGAGAAAAAAGCGTACGGCGAGAAAAAAAGGAAGGAGTCGATAGTGCCAATTATCGTTTAATAGATTTCATTCGTTCTCCCCCCCCCCCCCTCCGCCACCCGGTGTACCAGATTTTTGGAATTGAGCTAACGCGGCTTTTTCAACTAATGAAGTAATTAAAACCGCAGTTTACGCTGCTCGCGCCGAATATTTCGCGATCTCCAGTACACACATTCTCTCTCTCTCTCTCTCTCTCTCTCTCTCTTTACACGCTCTCTGCTTTAGTTACGGGATTACGTGCCGGAAGATATAAATTGTCACCTTTCGGCAACGCAAAATCGATTATGCAGTTATTATGTATGAATGAATCGTATCTATTAAGGTAATTAATAATAATTCAAGAGACTCGTCTATTTACGAACTCGCTATAATGAATGCACACGCATATAACATGCATGTACGCGGATTAAATTTGTAATAATTCATGGCGTAGATTGACGGACCCGTTCCTAAACGTAATTCTGGACAGCCATATTTCCCCGCGACACAATTTCCGCTCTCTTCTCGGACTCGCCTGCGCCGATAAATATTTATCGATGTGTAAATTATAAAGATGCGCGTCGTCCGCGGGCGCGCGCGTGCATCCAGATACTTCAAAACAGCTTTGGCCAAGTTCTCTCGGGTCTCGGGGAAAGCTGGCAAAGAGAGTGCAGACTGAAAAGTATCCTATACAGCATACGATCGACGGGGCGCGCACACAAAGGTCCCCCGAAACTTCGCACTAGCCCGCAACCGGCGAAACTTTATTCTCCCCGCTAGTATTTGCGGACAGTTTCCGGCAAATAGGTTTGCCGGTTTACGTGGGATTTTGCACATATACACACACGGGCGAGAGAACAGAGAGAGATCGTCCGCGTGATGGAGTGAGCGAGTGCGTGCAGGCGGGGACCGACCGACGGAAGGAGCGTGTGGGCGTTCGCTCATGAGCGAAAAAGGTCACTTGACAAAAACGGAAAGAACTCTCTCCGTCGGTTCAAAAAGGATGGCAGAACTGCGAGAAGTTGCGCGCGGGACGCGCGTCGTAGAGAAGAGGGGGAGTGGATTGTCGTGACTGTTCGCGATTGCCCGGGAAAAAAGGCTGGGATAAAAGGAGGGACTTTCGAGGGTAGAAAAAAAGAGAGAAAGAGAGAGAGAGAAAATCGTGGTAATCGCGAGGTGGAGACTGCCGGACGGGAAAGTACGCGGAAAAGGAAGGGAAAAGGAAGAATTCGTTAATTAAAGTATGGAGCGGCAGAAACAGTACATGAACGTTAAAAAAAAATCGAGCAACGGGAAGGAGATGGGGAGGAAAAGACAAAGATGGTGGAGGGAAAATAGAAATAAGAAAGTCAAGTCGCGCGAACAAGAAGTCATATTTGTGAATTAAAGAGGAGCGAAGCCCCGCGCGTTAGAAGTACCTTTGAAAAATCGAGAGAGACAGAGGGAGAAAAAGAGAGAGAGAGAGAGAGAGGGAGAGCATCGACCATTCTTCTAAGAACTAAAAACGAGGGAAGCGTTCAAGCACAGAGTAAAGATTGAAATGGAAATAAACCGGGCACACGATGGGGAAGTTCAAGAGGGAGTTTTCATGGTCGCAGAAAGAAGCTCCGAACATGTTCGTAAGTTAAACAAGAAGACGACGGAAACTCGCGGGAGAGAAACTTACTACTTATTGACTAAAAAATCGAGAAAGTTAAAAAGGGGAGAAAAATCGCATGCAAATGAAAGGATTATCGCGATACTGCGAGGATGATGCCTGAAATCGTCCCCGTCGAAGGGTATTATACGAGTGCGGTGGAAATAAATGTGAATCGGACGAGTAGTAACATGCGTAAAACAAGAGGGAAGGGGGGGGAGGGTGAAGTAACGATACTGGCAGAGTTGTAGGTAATATTATAAACTCCGACAATAAATATGTCATAATGGAAATAATATGGGATAAACGTAATCGAAGGCGCAATATAAATTTCTACAGATGGGACATTCGAAACACGGGTTGGCAGATGATATTAAATGAAGCGCGCGCGAATAAACTGCACTGCGTAGCGGAATAAATGTTTTCGTTGTCAGCAGAAACGCGGCATTATGCAAAACGACGGTTCAATAAATTTTGGGGAAACAATAGGAATGATAAATAGATATTGTGTCGACGTCAAGCGAATCATTATGAGAAGCGGTGTATTTAAAGCGGCATTAACACAAAAGCGAAAACAAAATGAAAAATTAAGAGACGATCGTTACAAATCGCTTAACCATAAGAGCAACGTACAGCAAATAACTGTTATTAATTGATAGTATAATCCGGCGATTAAATAATGAGATATTTAATGAGATATACGATGAAAGAGAGAAAATTAATGAGATATAAAATTTTACCTTAAAAGAACTATAATGATTATGATATATATTAAAAACTCATTTCATTTCGTTCAACGTACATAGGCTTTACGCGACAGAAAACTCTTTAGCATCGAAATACTAAAAGTAAATGCAAATTACGCTTGGATGAAAAATTGAAATAAAAAATTACTATAAAATAAAATCGATCTCATTATTTAATCACCAAACCTTGTGTACATTACGAATTAAAATTTTCGTGTTATTTAAAGCAAGCCGTGATTAATATTCGTACGAAAGCTCGGCATAAACTGAATGTTAGTTTAAAAAATAAACGGACGTTGTTAAAACGGTCATATTTATCTCTCTGCGAGGAACAAGGTCAAACTGTAAAAAAAAAGTGCCGACGGGGGCGAAAGAATCGTTGCCCGTCCTTATAAATTATCGTTGGGACTCTCCCGCGTGGGGACAGGTGCATAAAATGCACACAAAGGAGAGCAAATATTTAACGGAACTGCATGGAGAGAGGCGGGACGGCTCAATAAGTTTGAGAGACAAAAGGGTGATAAATTGTTATTGTACCCGTAGAATAAAGTCACACACCGTTGTACGAACAGGTGCGAACGAGGAACGCTCGATTTTCCTTGGCCCGTTATTGTGCGAGACGCATAAGAGCTGAAACGCATATTTCACTTTGACGTCACCGACACGGTCGCATCGGCAGCTCCGAATGCAATTGCATCACGCAACGTAGTCGGCTGAATAAAGTCCGAGAGGCGGAATGATAAATCGTTGTCCCTCTCCCCCGCGCGCGCGTTGAGTGAATCCGGTGTTTCAGCTGTGCACGCGCGCGCGCGAACGCCGGGCGATTTTCAAGATGAGCAATGCGAATAAAATAAGTACGTCGATGTGTTCGAGAATGGTCGAGAATTTTCGTGCCACCTGACGCGCGCTTTACGGGCGCAAATTATGGAAAATAGTCTGTCGCGCGTATGCCGAGGAGTTCGAATATTGCGATCGATTGAACGGTTAACGCTAGTTATTGCTACAAAAAAAATTATTGTCTATTTTAATATAATAGTTGAATCTGCTAAAAATAATATATAATTACGTGAAATATAGAATAACACGTATATGTATGTGTGTATTGTTTTCAAAGATAAAAGTTAATTTGGTTAAAGAGTTTATGTAATAATTTAAACAAAAATTTTTAATTGTCTTTCAAATGTTGTTTAAATAATAATCATATTTTTTATATAAATTAATTATCTATTTTGTTGCAGTTTTGTACAAGGTTTACGATTACCGAATATTACACTTTATTGAATTTATCAAACACTTTTCAAATAAAATGCCTAACAAAATTGCAATAAACTGGATATACTGTTCTATTTTATTTCTATTAAAAACAAAACTATAAAAATGTTAAAAATTATTTTATTCAGAAAAATAAAACTAAAAATATTAAAAATTATTCTATTTATAAAAATAAAACTATAAAAACATTAAGAACATTTATTTAAATCATTTTTATTTAAGCCATGATGTATAGATCTTTTGAAACAAAATAATTTTTATTTAACAAAAATGTTTTGTAATTCTATTTTTTAAAAAAACTTTAAAATATTGATTTTTAGTATACACTTCATACCATACATGTATATACACATGATACCATACATATACACACATATATATGAAAAGATTTTATTATAAATGTTTTGTGTCGTATAAAGCTATTTAGCTACAAGAAGATTTTAAAAATAACACTATTAAGTTATTTTAGCGAACCATTAAGCTCTCTTTGTACATATAAGACATCCTGTAAATAGTTTACCTTCCTGGTTGTTTCCGAGAATAATCAACTCGCCGTCTTCCCTCCTCCAGGTGATGTTCGGCGTCGGCGACCCTGTTGCTTCGCAACGCAGCGAAACGTTGCTGCCCTCCCTCACAACCATATCCGTACTCGTGGGATAATCCAAAATATCCGGCGGAACTGTTGGATAAAAATTTTGATCAGGAATCCTTACATATAATATACATACATTTTCACGGCCGATTCACGTATAGAGTAGTTTTATAAAAATAACATAAGAATGAAAATACCTCGAAGTCATAAAAAAAAATGAACGATGCGCTCAGGAGCACAATGTTCAGGGAGAAAGAGAGAGAGAGAGAGAGAGAGAGAGAGAGAGAGAGGGAGAGAATCGACAACGAGAAATCTGGGACGCCAACTTCCATTTCGCGAAATACCGCGAAGCAATTTTCGATATGCTATCGTTTGGCGGTTTAAAGGCACTACACATATATATATATATATATATATATATATATATATGTGTGTATACAGCGTATACAGCCTCAAAAGCGATGCCACGGGCCGAGCCCAAAAGCGAACTTGATTTCACCAGTCGTCCATATCCTCCTACAGTCGAGCTCAACCTTCGAAACAAACGCAAATTTTGCAAAAACAAAGATTTTCTCTTTTTCTCTTGTCGCCCCTCTCTCTCTCTCACACATACACACACACACACACATTCTCGCTTTCTTTCTCTTTTTTATTGAAACGTATACAACCTCCGGATTTCTATCGATATTAATTCAACACGTGAGGCACACAATGGACGAACCTACGACCTCCAAATAACCAATCTGACTCTTCATCGGGTCAGTGTTTATCTGGCACATGTAGTTCCCCCGGTCGCTCTCGCGGACATCACGTATATGTAGCAGCCACGTTTTGTGCTCGCTGTGCGTAACGCCGATTCTGTGATTCTTCGTTATCACGTGATTGGCTATCGTCAGGATGGTTTGCGTGTCCACCCGCAGCCATGCCACCTGAAACAGAAAGCCGGTACGCCGCTTCAATCGTCTGGAACCCATCCATCACTCCCGGTCTTTTGTTCTCCCGGGCCGCCGGTGACCGGTGTCATGTGACACCGCGAAAACGCGTGTAATCCGTTACGCTACGGGGCAATTAGAACTTTCTGACGCTGAAAATCTTTCATATTGTAAAAAATCGATCCAATTGATCCGAATTAATTTTATTATCGTCGCGCAGATTTTACCTCTTCCATTCTCTTCCCCTCCCGTACAATTAAAATTAACCATTACTATTTGCCATTACCTATACGCGAGTTGGCGTTAGTTGCGAATATCAATGGAAATTATCGGATTTCAATAACAGCTGAATTAATCAAGAACTAATCGAGAACTAATCAAGAACTAAGTATGGCTCGATCGAAGCTTGGATTTGAATTATAATGGTAAAAGTGTTTCTATTTTTCCTCTATACGGGAGCGCGGAGATATTGCAATACTCGTGAAAACTTGATTAGTCGTGAGACACATCGGGGAAGGCGAGCAAAATATACCCCGGCCCAATAGAGCAACTTTTAGGGTCAAGTAATGCGGTAACGTGGAAATCGGCCCACCCTACCCGCAAACCGTAGTTCGGACATTGTTGCCATTCAAACGTTTCTGCATAGCCGGTTATTGTGAGGCCGTACTACAATCGGTAAATGCGGCTTTGTTGGCATTGAATTGCGGACCCAGCAGGCTTAGGAGGCCATCCATTGATGGATGACGTAATGACTTTAATGACAAAGCGTCATCGGATCCTCAAACCCGACGAGTTTCCATCGTATGAGTTCTACCATCGAGCACTTTGTCGATCTACAAATTGCACGTGCATTTTGCATTAAGCTAGAATTGTACGTCGTACGTATAAAGACGATCCCAGTGCGTCGCCTATTCATTTATCCAAATAACAATGCGTGATTCTATTTCGAAGATGATCTTGTACTCGGAGAGCGTCGTAACGTTTTCAAGTCTACTAGTAGACGTCTTAAAATTTTCAAGGTATCTTATGAAATTGTTAGAAAGACGTCTGTATGATGTCTGTACGACATCCTTTCTATTTATAATCTTTCATTCTCTCAATATTTTATCAACGGGATACGTGAAACTATAATGTTCTCCGTCTGGAATTTACGTTTTACAACTTTTATATAATATAACGTTAAAACTCTCGTTTTAATATATTTATACGTTTTTATAAATTTTTATATCTCGTTTTAATATATTTTACAAGTCGATTCTATATTGATTGTAAATGTTGTTTTATTGAAACATTTTTATTTTAATAAATATATTTTGCAAGAATTTCTATTGTGTATTTTTTCGCTTCTGACGCCACGATTCGAGATAGTAGTGATGGGTGAACAGAAGCATTAATGAGACGTATAGTTTTCGCTGTTATACATAGCGTATTTGTTTGAAAAAAAAAAGACGTAAAGCCAAACAAATTGAATTTCGCAAATATATATTTTGAAATATTGAAACTGCCCGATATTTATTACAAATATCAATTTTTAATCTACAAATATAATTGTTTTCTAAAAATATTTTTATTCGCGCGCACGGCTAGATTTACCTGCAGACCAAAATATCACCATATTAACCTGTCAGCGAAGTGTTAATTGCATCGCGACATCGAAATAATAAAAAATATCAGAGTATCGGATATTAACTGAGAGTAAATAATTTTTATAAGCTGTATTACATTTAAATTGACTGTACCATATGCATTGTAATCAAATGTTGCAGATGGTAGAACAAACATATTACATATGCTCCAAAAAATATTTCATAAACTTAATAAAATTCTTTTCAAAAAATTTCGATATCTTTAACATGATAGAGTCCTAAAAAGACGTATTTTTAAAGACATCTTAAAAAAGACGACCTTCGACCGTTTTTAAGATATACGCGTGTTGCTTGCTTAACATTTGCTTAGTTTCGTAAAGTGTTAGCGGCCTTCATAAACGGCGACTTAAGAAATACTGTATTGAAATTTATCGATAAAACTATATTAAAAAGTTAGAAAAATCCTATAACCCAGTTGATGTAACAATGAGGTTGGGATAAAATGCCCCGAGTATTGTATAAGTATATCGTACAATCTTTGAACTTACCGTTGGCATCTTGCCACCGATCAGAATTTATGTCAGCTGCTCGAGAAGGGTATAGAGAGGAACAAAACAACGCTCGATAGAATGTTTGATAGAAGAGCAATAAATTTTCTACATAAGAACGCGCAAGGAGAGGCCGTCGGGATAATCGCGGAAGAATAATAGTTTCCCTCTTGTTGAGATGAAATGGAAAAACTTGTTCACGTGCGAATGTATAATTTTTTCTAAATGTACGCACCGTTGTCGGAAATGAGAGATTTTAGTCCGCGAGTTCGAGGAGCGATGGCTCCCCATCGCGCTCCCACCGTCGATAAAATAACTGCTGTTCCCCATCCTATCCTGATTTACGAACCCGTCGTTAACGTTCAGTCAAGGTAATTGCACCGAAACCGCAAGAATTCGCCCGACAAAGCCCGCTCCTTTCCTCCCCCTCGGAGAAGCCCCACCCATCCCCGACAGACCAAGGAGCAAATTCTCGCGTCTACTTACAAAATCCCCTCTTTAATCTTTCTTCGAAACCTTCCTTCACTTTGTTCCGCCGCTACCCCCGATATTTTTCTATTTCGCCATTACAACGCTTTCCTCCCTTTGTTCGCCGCCAATTGGATTATCGCGACTTTACTCGATTTCCCCACCCTCACCGGCATAGTTTAGTTTTTTCCTTATAATTCTCTTCGGGGGAAATTATTTCCCGGTCTGAGCCATACTTAATTCTTGTTTCCGTAATCCACTTGATACATTCCACAAACCGTAGGTACTACAAAATACTTACCGTAATACAAAATACGGGTGATTTCGTGGGTTTTAGAGGCTGTTACCGAGAATGTGCAAAATGATGTCTCAACTTCCTATTTTGGAATCATAAGAAAAATTGACAAAGGACACCGGGACCGGTTGTCACAGTTTTAAACAGTGATTTTTAGAAAAAAAATGACTAAAATTTTTAAATACTGTATGTATTATATATATAATCCACCTACATCCCTTAGATATTAAAAAAATATCTTCTTGAATACATCATGTTACAAAGAAGCTACAAATTTTGCATGTTACAAATCATTTTTGGTGTCGTATTTTAATGTCAGTTTTATATTTCAGAAGAGAAACTGTGAAACATAATTGCTTATTATTAGTTTCTCTGTGAAGCTAAACAGTTCATTTCTAAATGTCTGAGCCCGTTTTATACGCGACAGAAACTTCAGCCATGATATCCTACGCTGAAAAGCTTGTATTATCACAATCAGAAGTAGCGCGGTATAAGACGAAAATACCTAGTTGACGTTAAGTTACTATAGCTACTAAGAAGTAACGGTAGCTTCCGCTAATGACTGAATCATGTCCTCGAAAGTTTCGTTTCTTGTCGCGAGAAAGTAATCGCGCTGCTCTAACCAAATTTATAAGAAAGAGATTAATGAGGACTATCAATTTGCTAATGTTTCGTATGGGATATAGATTGGAAAATCGTTAATCGCTAATGTCGTCGATGAGGACCCGCGTACTTTTCGTGGTACATCTCCTCGCATCGGACTGGCTCGAATCGGTCGAAACGGTTGACGTTTGTACGCCCCTTTGTAACGACCTAGGCGAGACGTTAAGAGCGAGCATTTGCGGCCACGCGGGAACAATACCGGCACGTTCGCCGTATTTAATCAAGCGACTGTGCGCCCGGCGCGGCGCGGCGTGCGGCTCACGCTTTGCGTTAACGGACCGTCTCGCAATCGTCACGCGAGCGATTAACGTGCGTTACCGGCGCGAACAAAGGAACACACTTTCTCTCGCGGATATTTCTCTCTCTCGACGCCGTTTAACTGCGGCTCTGCCTCTGGTCCGTTTGCAGTCGGCACGATTATAATTTCCTCAATATCCTCAGTAAAATTACAAAGCACGGCGGTAGAAGACGATGCGATGGAAAAAAGAAGAAAATATATCGTCCATTTGTGCTGCAACAACGACATAACTCAAAAATTATCTTTTTTTTTATTGCAGAAAAAGAAACGGAAATATAAAGGGAAAAAAGGACATTTATTTCTCTATCAATTTTTACAATTATTATTACAAGCAAATACAATTATTAATATTACAAATTACATTGTAAAATTACTATTACATATAATAATTTCGCTTATTACTGTAATACAAAGTTTCAATGAAATAAAGCATTGAAATTCATTTTCCGGAAAACTATCTTTTGAATTGTGTCATTATTGCAACAAATGAGCGATATATATATATATATATATATATATATATATATATATAACTAGAATGAATTAACAAAAATTTTTCATCTGTTATATTGCAGCAAATGAGCGGTATACATAGCTATAGTGCGTTAACAAAAACGTTTCATCTCGTTTTTTTTTGTAACCAATTGACTTGTTCAAAATACGTCAAAGAGAAAAAACGGAATGGAAAATTTTCGCTGGCTCAGCCTGTATTTGTAATGCGAAAGATGCAGATGCGTCGACATTTTTCAACATTTAAAATTTTTGATTCTGAATTTCGAATATATTTCATTCTCTCTCTTTCTCTCATCTCCCCCCACCCTTCCTCCTCCATTCGCGGCAAAACTCGTTCGCCGAGCTCGGCTGACCGATATCTGACGCGCTTTTCGAAAATCGCTGATGCGTGTTCACTGTGCGAACATAAAATCTGCATTGAAATCCACCGGTCGAGAACGGCAATATGTCTCACGTCCGGGCATAGTCAGCCATGAAATACTCGTGCAGAGAGTGCGTCAACGGAGCGTCTGAAATTCATTGTCCGCGGCACGGCCATGGCGGTTTAGCGTCCCGTGTGCCTCTATGGCGATTCACGGGACCGCGGCAAAATGGAAACCACGCGCCAAATATGCGTCTTTCCCCTTCGTCGGGTTTTGACGGGCGCGTCGACCGTACATATGCGCTTTTCCCCGATTCCTTAAGCGTACTCTCCGTATACGTATATATATACATACATATATACGTAGAAGTCATATTTTACGGACCGTGCCGGATTATTCAATAACACGGAAGGGTTTCTCTGTGTTTTCCGATCGATATTTATCTCTCTCTTTCTCTCTCTCTCTCTCTCTCTCTCTCTCTCTCGCGAAGGTATACGTTCTGTATGATTTTCGGCTGATCTGCCCTGACAGATTTATACGGTATCTCTAGCGGAATATATTTATAGTTGAATGTAAAAACAAATCTTCGCGCGCGTATGGAAGGGGAGAGATAAAAAAAAGAAAAAAAGGAAAAAAGGTTAAAGGAATATTTAATGAAAAAGGATTTCGCGCTACGTGTATACGCGTATACGCTAACAAGCGGCGTAAGTGCATGTATGTCGGCTGCGTTGTATATAATTCTGGTTTAGCATATAAAACATGATTTACATGGGACGAACGCCGCCGCCGCCGCCGCCGCCGCTACGTCCCGATTTATGACATCGCCGTAAAGCGAACAGCGTTCCATTATCTTCCGCTTCCGTCGTTCCGTCCCCGTGTTCCGCCACTTTCGCGCCACCCTAACGCGCAAACTGCACAAGCGCTGTCAATCACTCACCCTCAAATCACATCCTCCCTCTGCCGTGCCCGGGGAGGCGCTAACAAGGTGACTGCGCCTTAAATATTTCAGCGCGTCCTTTTTTTCCCGCTCCCCTCTCCCACCCTCGCCCCCTTCACTTTGCTCGGTCTCCCCCCCCTCCCTCTCGCGCGTTCTTTCCCGGGGCTCCCGTTTCCCGTGTGCCGTATGTAGGTACGTTCGATCGCGACAGAATGCAAATTTGTCCGCGTCCGTCGTCCGGGCGTCGGTACTACTACTAATCGATTGATTGCCTCTCGCCTCGAGGCATTGACGCATTCGTGCGATTAATTTCATCGGAGGGGAGGGGAGGACGACGACGACAACGACGACGACGAGCGACGCTATTTACATGTCATCGACGTAAGGGCGGTCTCGTTTTCCCTTTTTCGGAAGTAAAGCGGAAGTCGGACGGACGGCGCGTGCGAATCGAGATTAATGCAGAAACGAAGTGTCTGTCGCGTGCGAGATGCGCAAGAGTTCTTTTTTTTTTCTTTTCGTTAAACGTGTGAATGAACGTCACTAGGGTGGTGGCCTGGCGGGTGAAATGAGCTACGCTATCTTCCTTTTCCGCTATACTTTTAAACTGGATTACGTCTACTTCAGCGCGAAGGGGTGGCTCGAAGGGGATCGTTCGGGCGGGCTTTTATTATGGCAGACCCGTACCGTCGGTTATGACGGTTACGTGAAACGCGGGCGTCACATCCGCAAGTATCGCGAAAACGTATTAAAGAGGATGGCTGGGCCGCCGTTCTTTTTTTTTTTATCCGTGTGCGAATACGCGCACGACAACGACGACGACGACGAGTTGGGCTGCAAATTGGCGCGAGCACTGAGGGAGGAAAAAAATGCCACGAGCGTCGCGTTACACATTTGAGAAGTTGAAGCACCCCGCCCCGAGGCACGAGGGATACTATGTCACGTTTTTGTAAAGTCTCGTTCTCCTTTAATTAAAAGACATTCGTCTGACTCGCACCTTGACCTGTGAGCGACGCTTCTTTGCCTGTGAGCGCGCTTTGCTCCGTAACTATAAAGGCCTTTCCGTCGCTTATGCCGTTCTTCTCGAATTTTTCAATTTGTCAAACGATCGCTTTTGCTTAGAATTTCATTCGCTTTGTTTAATTAAATTGAAATACGTTTAAATCACGTAGTTCATTGTTCCTCGTTTAATCGCTTCAATATATTTACTCCGTTATGGATGCATGGTTCGTACAACACAGGCATCATTATAGTTATAGCCTTGGACTTATAAGTATAAAACACAAATTGGCATAAACGTTCAGTATCTAACAAAAAATAAATTAAAAACCATTTTATTTAAACAAAAAATTTATTTATATACAATTTTAATATTCTGTTAGTTCGCCTGTGGTTTCTCTACCTTTTCCAAGAAAACGCAATAAATTGGCAGTGCTTTATACTTAAGGCCAAGATATATTGTGGCAACATTACAAATTGCAATGCAATATTTATTTAAGACATTTTTTAATTATTCCACAGTACTCTGCAATTTTTCAGCGCTATAAGGGAATATTATTTATTTATTCATCGTCGTATGCTTGAAAGAAGACCACATCACTCGATAGCGATGCTTAATCCGTTTTAAATATTCACTTTCGTAATCCCCTTAGAGGAAATGTCGCTAACCATTTGGTTTCAAGTACATCGCGCCTGCTTATATATTCTCTCCCATAATTTCTTACGCTGGGAGACAATAAAGCGCACGGCGACGCTAATGAGATTTATTTTCTTACGTTAAGCCGCTTACTCTCCACGTGTCTCCGGTCTTAAGTTACGACCCTTCATTGCGTGTCATATACGTCCGCGCTATATAATTAGCGGCTCCCAGGTATATACGCGTATTGTATTTCTGACACATTTCGCACGTACCGTCCACTCTCGGAAAAATAACACGTCAGCCCGGCGACACTCGATTTTTCATTTTCGAGTTACTTTTTTGCGGAAATGATACTTGCCTTGTAGCACACGCGGGGGACGAGAGGACGCTCTCACAGTCTCACTCGGTCGGCGTTAGTGGAAGTAAGGATGAATTGCCGCGACGTAAAAGCGCATCGCTGTACGGTGGCGGCTGATGGAGCGAGAGAAAAAATTGTAGCGAGATGAAAGCCGAAGAACCCTCGCGTGCAGAGACAGAGACAGAGAGAGAGAGAGAGAGAGAGAGAGAAAGAGAAAGGAAGAGCGGGGAAAGTATTGAGACGGAAAAAAAGAATTCCCGCGCTTCGTCGTATTAACGATTAATAGGGTGGGGGAGGACGGACATTTCTTTCGTCGTCTGCAAAATCTTTTCGCATTCATCCCTTTCCCCCCTCCGCACCCCCTCCCTCCCCCACGCCCCCTCCCCCGCGACCCCCTCTCTTCTCCTCTCTGCTCGGCGACGCGAAGTAACGCGGGTATTGTAACTTCGCACGTAACTGGATTCTCGAAACTCTCCAAGAGCATTAAAATGGACGAAGTGAAGTGCGAGGAAACGAATTAAGCGCCCGACTCCTGAAGAGGCACACCCGTGGACAGTGCACCTCTTCAAGACTCCGATACTTAACAAACAGCTCGTATTTCATTTGCAGCAGATCACGGCGCCGGAGATTTAACGCTGTGCGCGCGACAACAGAAATGAAACGAATTCGAGATACGAGACGCCTGTAATCCCCGATGACTTTGCCCCTCCGATCGTCGTTGCGCCTCCCCGATCGTCCGACATCTGGCGCGCTTTTGTATAGGTAGGTATACGCCTCCGCTCTCTCCAGTAAATTTTTATTTTCGATATACAATAAGTGATCCCGGAGCTGCGGCGTAAAACTTACGCCGCGAGGAGATCACTTCCATAAAATAAATTGCGAGGATGGTGATGGGCGCGAGAGGGGCGGAGATAGACGGAGGGGGGGGGGGGCGATCGTAAAATTTGATTGCTTTCTAAAACGCGCGCTCCGCGCGTAAGCTTTACATGGCGAACAATTAAAGTGCACCTCATATACCCTCAATGTATTAAATAGATATTGAAACTATAAACGTGGTGGAGAGAAGGTAGTGCGCTCGCGCGCGCGCGCGCGTCCGCCAATTTAATTGCTGTTGCCGATTGCACGCGCATTCTCGTTGCACAACCGTAAGCACATTTCACTGTAATTCGGTGTGTAAAAGCGAAATTTTTATCAGATACGAATCGAATATCACGCGTTTTTATACAGCGTACACAATTAATTCTGTTAACATATCACACGCGTTGCGACCTGGCTATCCGGAGGGGTAGCGGAGAAGTTGACAACAAAAGAATTAAACGAAAACGCGGCCACCGACGTGACGCAGCAGTTGATTCAGAAATAAAATTCCAGCGCGGGATGAACTTTCATTATTTGCAGAATTTCACATGCGGCTGGCGCGCCACCAGGAAAATAATAACGTAACATTTCACTTCGAACCGATAGACATCTTGATGCCCGCGTAGTCGTTCGAGGAGACATTTTGGTACAGAATCAAGACGTTAGACCAAAAATATATTCATGATACCTTTATACGTATCAGTTTCAACGTTCCCATACTTTTGTAGTAAAACTTTTTTTGAACGTAATTCGATGAATATACTTATCAGCATTGGCGTTGTTCCTCGCGATCAGTACAGTGCATTTATTTATAGACATTTGGGGTTGAAGACCTAGTATGCCGAAGAGCCAGGGGCAAAAAATGAAAATATTTTCGGAGAAAAGTATAAAGTGATTTTCTAAAAAAATGTTCTATTCTTTCATTATTTGTCCATGTTTCTTAAATAAGTTTTAGAAGTCTAATAGATATTAATAATGTTACATAATTATTTACTGTTTATTCATTGAGGGGAGGAGGAAAAAGGGTTTTAGGATGCTCAAAGATCACAAACCCGTAAGCGCAAATTTTATAAACGCGACCTTGCCCGCCGATGTCTATGAAAACTAGGTAAGCAAAAAGCAAAGTGTCACTTCACTTTCGATTAAAATTTTCATATCGATTATAACCGAGCCAAAGGCAAAACGCCACGATATGGAACGGTTAATCCAAAAGAGTATGTAGATTTTGCGGGAGCGTATTCCGATAATAATTTATGGTAAGTAATTCCCGCGGTTCTTGGAATCGGGTTCGGCGCGCAGATTCATTTTGAATCGGAGGCGGGGAAGTAGAGGGAGAGAGAAAAAACGAAAACGTTCACCGCGTATTACTTTTTCCCTCCCCCCTCCCCCCACTTTCCTCCTTTTTGCTCTTTCGACGCGAAATGGTTCGCTAAATGCAATTTACGGCGGCACTCGCAGTTCGCCTGTCGCGTTTCGTTAACTTAAGAGCGGAAATTGTTCGGCGATAAACGCATAAAGTGCGATGGGAAGGTGCGAGAATTGATCAAACTATAACCGCCGTGAAGCCTAATAATTCCGACTAGGGCATAAATAGGACGAATAGGTAATCGACGGGATAACGCGGGGCCCAAGAAAATCCAATCTTGAACGGAGAGATCGATGTGAGGCGGGGGGGGGAGAGGGGGAGGGGGAGAGGGTGGGAAAGTTCAATTTATTGCGGTTGACTGCACTCGCTCGATGCATTTATGTAAATGCTGTGTCGATTATGCGTCACTAGATACGACAACAGAGAGGAGAGACGAAGTTTTCAAAATGTACTTAGGCACAAAGTCTACCTAGTACGCGGTGTTGTAACGTCCCCCCCTCGGAGTTTCTTGAACTGCTTAATTTATTCTATCCTCGATATCACAGTTGTTTACTTCCAAGGCTGCGCCGAGATAAATCTTCTTTAGAAGCTCCTCCAATTCTCGTTCAGGAGCTTACACAAATTGATTTATATTCCCCGAGTTATAAGTCAGAGCGGAAAGAAAAGCACGGGTTGATCGCCTTATGAAATACCGGGCCCGGAATAATTAATTACACTTGTGATCTAGTGTTCATATCGATCCTACCAACATCTGTCCGGTAAAATTTTAATTTTCCTAAAACGGAGGTCTTTAATAACAGACGAAGATCGCAAATGAAGAAATATTACCCGTACCCAGTGAAACGACCTGAAAATACGGACACGAGATATCCAAATGGACACATCGCCATTTATTAAACGCCGACCATAAATGTTAAAAAAAAAACATACAATTAAACGTGTAATAGGCAATCCGGGAGCAATATTCGCGAGAAATGCGACGCATCATGTTTTATCTCTCACGCAGTCACGTCGTTTTAAATTGAAACGTAACGCCGTTAAATAATGCGATCTCGAAAAAAATAGAAAAAAAACTTGCTCTCTAATTGTACCAACAGTAATACACTATTGAAACTGTTTAGTCCGCCGTTGATTAACAGCGCGCCAGCTGTGTTGGTTCGCACGTTCATGTGGCGTATCGATGAAATAGATATATGTATACGAGCCGTTGCGCTACCGGAGTATTCATAATCTCTTCTCGCTTTTTTTTTTACTGAATTTTCTACAAACAAAACGTGCGTCTGCACAAGGATGTCGCGGTTAATCGTAAATCCAGGTATTTTGTAATGTTACAATTTTGATGATCGCGCAAACCTGCGTGTCGGTGCGATTGATGCCGACCGACGCAACGCCTCGTTGACGAGGCACACATCAACGTCGTATGTACTTTATATGTATACATTCGATGCATTGCGAAATGCATTCCGGCTGTTGACAGTGGGCATAGTTCAATGTAATATAAAAACAACATGGACAATATGGATAACTGCAATTTCTGAAATGGATATAAATTCCCTTTTGGTGTCTATTTACATTTGGACAGCGTCAATATATGGAAACGGAATTGACCGCGCTCTACCAATCCTATAATAGCAAAACGCGACCCTGTCTTGTCTAGAAAAAAAATAGAAGGGAAAAAGCGGTGTACAGCTGTGTGTACTAGATGTAACTCCAAATATTGGCAATTTCTTTCACCGCGTGCAGCATCGTTGTTTCGTTGTTAAACAAAACTGAAAAATGGACGATAGAGAAGCAAGTGACGCGAGTCAATCTATATACAATATCTATATACAATAGTTGTGCAGCTTCTCAAAAATTTTGTTATAACAATAATAAGAATTTTATTGAGATGTTAAAAGACGAGAGAGAAATGTCTCACATATAGATAAAATAATGCCTAAAAAAATAAGCAGTAATGCTCCTGACGAGCCTTTAGACTCTTAATACACTTTATGTAAAACTAAAAATAATAATAAACTAAAGAGAGATAGTCTAATTGCAAGAAAAGATAAAATTTTATGAATTTTATCATACAACAATTTCTTCAAGTTAAATTTATAAAATTTTACATACGTATAATGGTGAAGTCTTGTGCACGAATACAAGAGACCATGGAAAATAGTATATATAAATTAGATTTATAGATACAATTAATATCAGTGGCAATGAGAATAAGAATGACAATGATAAACATATATGATCAAACATAAGATTTCACATAAAATAAAAAGACGGCCATAATCTGTTTTTATTTTAAGACTTAAGTAATGCCTTAAGATGCTAATACTCTGTGATCGGTTTATGATATCTTCAGGCTGTACTTAATAGATGGTCTTGAAAAAAAGAACGGGCCATAAATACCGGGAATAGATACTAGTATATTTATAAGATACGTAATGTTAATACATATATAGATTTATAAAGATGTAAGCGATCATAGGACAAATAATGAAGAACAAAAAAGATTAAGGGAAAAGTTAATGGATAATCAGTGAGGCTTGCAGAATGTATTATTCACTATATGATCTCGTATAATATGGCGCGTCTAACGTTTAATATCAATGCATATCCTCGTCGTTGTTCGGCGACCGACAGGGCACAAAACCCCTTTCACTAGTAATTCTAATCACACGCGTGACAAGGCACTGGATGTACGAAGGCTCTTCAGCGCACGGCTGGGGCGAGCACTTTAAGCGCGCGTTGCTCGATATTTAGTGCGGACGCACACGGTGTGCCCGTACACGGAGAGGCCACGGGTGGCAACGCGTGTAATAGGTAGAGCACGAGGCACTGACCCTTCCTCAGTTCGAATCTGTTCCGCGAGCTCGGCTCTCGGGCTCGGTGCCAACATCCTAATTATTCCTGCCCCGTTAAACCCGTTTAGTATATCGATTTGCTAATCCCCCGCCCGTTTCTCGATCTAACCTGCACGTACCGATATGCGGGAGCACTCACGGATTCCATATGTGCAGATCCGCGCGAGATCCAGAGCGTCTCCACTCCTGTGAATTTTGAAAGATATCCCCCTCACGGAAATGGCAGGAGATTAATAGGTATATATCGAACGCGCGAGCTTCGACACTTGGACAAGTTTAACTCGCGCGCATAATTCGCAATATAATCTACATATAGGTGAAACGCGTATCATCGCGGCGCGCGTTGCGCATCACGCGGTATTGTGTGCTTTATACTCGCGCTCGCCGCGCGTGTCGTAAATACCATTATTACAGCACACCCGACTGAGAATTTATATATCCGGCATCGTTTCGCTAATCGGAAGACACGCGCGGGCTGCAGGCAGGCAGACGGATGCATCAACTATCCGACGATATATAGCACGCGCGCTGCTGGATCATTAACCGCGTTTATTCGCGTATGAAGCCATGAACGGATTCAATTGGGCGCGTCAGTAACGGTAAACGGCCTCCGCGATTATAGTGCACGACATTCACGGCAATGAAACTTAATCGTTCGACTTTGCCGTTACGCGCTCGCATCGGGCATACAGTTCGAGAAATAAGTTTCGGTTTTCTTGTCGGTAGATTAAATGGAAATCCGATGTTGAATCAGCGATGCGCTTCGAGACGATGGCCCGATATAGCCACTGCAGGGAATAAAATGCAAGGCGCGATCCCGCCGTAATTATTTACTCCTTGAGACCCGCTGTCATCGGACTAAATGCCTGTAAGACGCCACTTTACATTCTCGCCTCTGACGTTTACAGTGGCGGAAATTAGTCTCGTTTTGCCGTGCTTAACATTTCATTCAATAAAGACCGAATTAAATCAAAGGAAAACGCGCTTGTTTTACCCCGAAACCTTTTCATATAATTGTCCTGCGAAAGTCGCAAAATTTTCCAATTGTAAAATATAGAGTAAAATTAAGTACACGGAAAGAACAATTTTGTTGAATCCAGATCTGAAAATAATTTTTGTTTAATAGTCAAAATTATTTTGTGCGAAAGTCAAAATGATTTCTAGAATATCAAAACGTTTTATAGCAATACTTATCAATTTTAACATTCCAACAAATTATTTTGATGATTCAATAAAAAATTATTTTTAGATCTGTTTTTAGCAACATTTTTAAGTCTTTTAACAAACGTTCTTTCCGTGTACTTTATATATTTTATTTTCCATAAAGTATGAAATACTTAATTTATGTTTAGAAAATTTTCATTAGTTTCTCCGTTAAGAAACTATTCAAAATCACAACGATTAATCACATTTCAAAATCACAGTTCAAAAATTTATTATACGCTTATATTTAAATAAGCGTACAATAAATAAAACGATAAGTAAGCGGTAATCTCGATTTAAAAAGTTTGAGATATGTCCCTATCGAACTTCAATGAAGTTACTTCAGCAATTCTCTTTCCAATTTCCAGCATACGGGACAGGCGATCTGTATGTGAGTCACATCGGGCTATCTGACCCCGTTGATCAGGATGCAATATTTTCAGAGGAGTGATCAGTTACCAAACGAATCTCTTTATAAAGAATGAAATGGAAGCGGCGAATATTTTCGCCGTTTGAAAAATCGATACTGCGTCGATTTCCGGCCAATAAATAAGAAGAACAAATTCCCTTTAGCTATCTCCGCGTAACGGTATTTTACTTAAAAAATATGATTACTTTTTCAAAAGAGCGCATTAAAATATACATGCTCGGAATATATATGCATCCGTAAACCTTCATGTTATCAAACAGATGTTAAATACATAACAGCCCGCTGCGCGTTTAATTTATATGTAATAACGTCACGTTATACACGTTATCGGTTATATCTGCAGACCGGCTCGATAATGCAATATTTCTCGACAGTCAATTACGTATAGATAATCTATCGGTGAAACGAAAAACGCGAAATAAAAATTTTTCCTATTTCCACGTAGGAGCACGGTGGCAGTGCTTCCGGTCCGAATTCACAGCCGCGCCGAGCTGGTGGGAGCACATATATCTCCTCCGAGGGACAGAGAGATAGATCGGTTGACTATCAGATAATTAAATTCTCCCGCCTCGGGGCGAGGAGTGCCCCGAATATTTCGCGGGTATCTCGAGTAAGACGAAATTTGGGGCGGCAATCATTTTTAAGAACGGTTAAAATTACGAAGAATGCTAATGCGCGGCCGGTCTCGCGCGACTATAGTCTCGCAATGGTCGGGCGCACGACCTCTGCGCGCGATTCTCTTCCGGCCAATATCGTCGATTATCGATAGTTACTTTATAACGTGACGCGATAAATAATTAATATTTATACGTATACGGAGCCAACTATATACGCATTGAAGCGCATAAAGTGCATAATCTGCATATCGCGTGTGAAGCGGCGCCGAATATTGTCGCCCTGTATACGGCGGCGTCGCGGCGCCGAAGCGCTACCGAAAAAACAAAAAATGAAAACAAAAAAAAACACACACACACGGTAACACGAAAAACGGCACCACGCGGATCTTACAGCCGTATTTCACAAAAACGGGCCGGGCATGGTGTCAAAATGCGCGATACATTGCGCCAGCCTGTTAAATAATAACCGACTATGCTCTATCGCCCGGAGCAAATATTGCGCGTGTACCCACCGCAGAGAAATATACCGCGTAATATAAGAAAACGTATGTTGCACACACCGTGGCAACATACGCGCGCGGTAACGCGGTATCGCGGTGTCTCGCGGCGTGTGTGATAATGGATTCAACGAGTCACCGCGCGAAAGGCCCTAAAGGTCCCGCGGGGCACTTGAACAAGCGCCTGTAAAGCTGCGGTATTTTGCTATGATAATTTTTCCCCTATCGATTTTTTTTTACCCCATTTGCACGTTCCCCTTATTTTATTACGTTATTAATGAAACGGCCGTTTTTACTAATTGCAAATTCTAAATGCAAATTTCGTATGTAAATCCGGACGATGGTTTATCTTACGCTTTAATATGCGTTTAAGCGGTATCTCCCGGCATAATTCAACCTGCATCGCGGCATCCGATCGGTCTAAGGAACGGATGATTCAATCTAGGTCTCCTTTCATTTCCTTCTTAATATATAGCGACATTTCCCCTCGTGGATGCTTAAACGGCTCCCATAGGAAGGAAACGATTTTCATCACGGGCGACTTCATTATGCGGAATGAACAGATAGGATGGAATTGAAACCAATTACGCGTAATCGCGGCGCGATTACTACTTTCGCCGCGAATAACGTAAACTTGTAGGATTTCCTAAAAGCATTCGCACAGCGCGAAAGAAACTTCGTCATTAACCCTCTGAGACGGTATCGTCTTATCATTAAAAAAAATAATCGTTTTACTGATTTTACTCAAAAATAACTTGTGATTGAAGAATCCATCGAAATATAGAATGGGGGAACTACGAACTTGAGAGGAAAGTTAAACAACTGACGATTGTTTATCAGAAGTCTTATGGAAGTCTTTACTCAAAGAAAATTTAGTTTTAAATCACAATAATTGATATTCATATATTCAATAATAAACTATAATTTTAAACAAAAAACAAAACCCGCTTCGGCACTTCGCGTGCAAAGTAACTTCGAATAGCAAGGATTTTGTTTTCTTTAATTATAATTTACTTTGACAAAATATAAATGTTATTTATTGTAATTTGAAGTCGAATAACTTAAGTATTCTTTAGATAAAGATTTTTTTCCTTTGAATAAGGACTTCTATAATTGATAAGTAATAAATGTCGGCTTTATTTAACTTTTTCACTTAGGCACGTTTGAAGTTTCCCTATTTTTCCCTCATAAATGCATCATTATAAAAAAAAATACGATGCTCGTGTCGTGGTTCACCCAATTCTTCGTGTGACTTAGTCTATTTAAATTTCAACGCGGAGCATTTGCGTAATATTTCATATGCATTATTAGCGTGTGCGCGGGATCAGTTCTTAATGTCCGTAACAGCTACTATAAGCGGATTCTATCTTTCTTTACTGCACGCTTAGAGCTCGTGAAGAGCGTAAGTCTCTTACCAGTTGCGTTTGCCCATTCCTTAAAGCTTAAGTTTCTTCGAGCTTAAATTGCACTTCGACCACTCGTAAGCATCACACTGAAGCTCCGTGCTTTCAGTTTAATTCGAGGCAACCATGAAGGAAACTAGGAAAATGGCCAGCCGAAGTGCTTCGTACGCGTGTGTAACATCTTCTTGGATATCACGGAAAGTGTTAGAAATTCCCGCTCTTAGCAACGCGCTTTAACGTTTATCTTTAGATAACTATGTATAGCACTGGTGTTGGACAGTTACTCTGGACTTTAAGCTAACGGAGCGAGGAGATAAAACATTCTTTATCCTACGCCAATGGAAAAATACTGGTTTAGTAGAAAACCGGGTAAGAGTTTTTAAGAGTGTTTAAATTACGCAAGAATTTAAATCTACACGAAAAGAACGATTTTACTGAAGTATCTAAAAATTTAGCTAGCTACAGAAAATAATTTTGTTCAACCATCAAAATAATTATGTACACTGATTGCTAGAATGTCAGAATTTTTTGCAACATTGCTTTTCATGTTTTAGTTATAAAGTGAGTTGAGTTAATTACTTGATTATATAATTATAATTACTTGATTATATATTTATAATTAACTAAATATCAAGATAGACCGTATAATTATAATTATTTAAATTTTTAAAATTTCAGTAAAAATCGTTTCTTTCTATATGTACCTAAAAAAAAATTACGACCTTTCCTGTTTGCATGCAGCATTGTCGTTCAGAATTTCAAAATTGATACACGCGAATTGACAGACGTGCTTCAAGTGCGCTAACGGAAGGGAAGAAGAGTCGGACATACGAAGCACGAGGTAATTTGTCAAACCATATTATCTTGAAATATCTAAATCCGTGCACGCGTCCGGCTCGAAAGAGAAATCCCATTAATTATTCGCGGGCAAATATCCATGACGTGAGAGCAATTGACAATTCGTTCCTGACGTTCAATGTTTAGCCGGTAGCCAGCGGAGCTAAATCTATCGCAAATATTGAACACCGTTGATCGTCCGTATATTGGCTATAATTATTTGCATAGTGCTTCGTACCGATCGTATATCTTGTCGCGTGAGCCGCTGATCAAGATAAAATCGATCGACCAGTAAATCACCGCTCCGCGCGCAAGACGCTCCAAACTATTAGGCTTTGCCAGGAGCAAAGACTAATGTAACTATAATATCTATGATATCAAGACTGATATATGGGATTTGAAAATATCTACGGTATACTTTTAACTCGAGTCTTTTTTTTTAGAACAGTGCGTTCTCTCGCATTGTATGATTTTGGCGCAATGAAAACTCAAGCGGCGATGTTGGCCCGACTCTGCCAACATCCGTCGAATCGGGATCGGGACGATAACAATAAAGCGGAAGTTGGCCGGAGTTACCTAAGGGGAGCTCGATTTTTATCTTCGGTCTCGTGCCAAAAACAATTAACCTCAACGATTAAGGTCAGATCTATAAGGGGAAGGATTTTCGTCGTACTCAACGCTCCAGATAGATCGTTACTTTCTCCCGGTTCTTCATCAAATTTTTATATATAGGGAAATTCTTTCTGGCAACATCAGTATGCGTATTAAATGGAATTCGCGAGTGGGCAAAATGAGAAAAATAACACGATCGATAACACGCGTTGCGTTCTAATTTTAATTTAACGTGTTTTGCATCGTGTGTTTGCGCGGACGAATTCGCGCGTGTATTCATTACGAGAGATAATGGAGGGATATAAACGTTAAATTACCACATCTGCGTGCGAGCATCGGCATGCTTTAGCTGGATTATTTTTATAATCCCACCTCCCCCCCCCCCACCTCCTCCCGTCGCAGTGGAGCGGAAAAAAATACAATCGAGTCGCCGACAATCAAGTGTGTCGCTGTAAGTGCGGATTTTCAGTGATTATTTTATCAACTCGGTGTATAACGAACGCAACAATAACGGCTGCACCAAAGCGATACAATTGAAGTAACGATCACACATGTGAGCGAAGCGGTATTTTATTTTTCCGACTACATGTCAATTCGACTAATTACATTCTGGTGAATAAAAAAAAAATGTACGATGTAAAACGTTTACTCTAGCTCAATTCGTATTTTTATATTTAAAACAAAAGCTGCCAAATGTAATGAAATATTTTTCATTTTTATAATTAATGTAATATAATAAATATATTATACTATGTGTGACTCTTCGTAATAACGACTATATTGTGTGCACAGTTCTTATATAATTATACCTTATGTAATTATTATATTATCTGAATTATTTAATATAATTCTTTATAGTGTTTTAAAATGCTCGTTTAGTATAAATATTATTAAATTGCTTGCCAATTTAATTCGTGATTATACGACTTTATAATAAGTTTCGGTTTAAGATTCAAAACCGACAAATAATTGGCGCTCAATTTGCATGAAAAATGGAAAATGTACACAGAAAGAACGATTTTGTTGAAAGGTCTAAAAATTTTACTGAATACAGATCTGAAAATAATTTTCAAAAGTTAAAAAGTTAAAAATCATAAGCATTGCTATAAAACGTTTTGATATTCTAGCAATCATTTTGACTTTTCAACAAAATTATTTTGATTATTGGACAAAAATTATTTTCAGATCTGGATCCAAAATTGTTCTTTTCGTATGTATAAAGGAATAAAGTCAGAACTCGACTGGATGTGAAAGTTCAAATTTCAGTTATCTTAGAGTTTCACCGGCAGCGAAAAACCTTCTTCGCAGACGGAATTAGATTTGTGGCCCATTATAAAGCTGGGCGATAATATTGAGAAATGAATTTTGTTATCTATTTTGCTAACGTGTATTGTATATGAAGACTGAATAAGTTCACTTTACTTTCTGATTTTCCTTCGTACTATATTGTATATTACTGCGAAATCCTATTAATCTCAACAATTACGCACGTATATGCGTATTTAGATTCAAACACGCTTTGATACTTAACGCAAAGCGAAAAGAATGAAGACGAATGACTGTATTGATTCGTGCATGCAAAAGCACTGTCATGTATCGGCGCACGCATTACGAGAAAGATGATAGATTGAGAGTAATATTTCCGTCGACCCACTTTTCATCGGTAAGTATAAGTCGGAAAGAAATTATTGCATCGAGAATTCCTCCAAATCTCTGCCCCGAGTATCTCGCGAAATTGCATGATCGGGTTTAGAAAGAGGGCCTGGATTTAAAATAGCGAAATACCGCTGCGTCAGGATGTTCGCCGAAATGGGAAATTGAAGCCGCGCGTCTTTCCGTTTTTTCTCCGAGAAGAACACGAGAGAGACAATTACGAGGAAACGGATCCATTAAACGCAAACCACCCGCGGTTTGAGGAACATACGATCGTATCTCACGTACGCTGACCCCATCAGAGAGCCGATGAATTTTACGCGCGCGGTTCGTTAGACAGAGATTTGTGTGACGGACGAAAAAAAAAGTCCCGTCGCGAGAAGAGAGCGGGGTAACAGCTCCGTTAATTCTGATCGTAATAAAGTTCGGGCACGCGAATCGGCCCAAGAGTAGAGTCAATATTTCACACAGGCGCGCGCACGTCCACTCGGATTTAGACGCGCGCGCGCGCGTTCCACACACGCACGCACACACACACACACACACACACACATACACACGTCCATCCGGCAAGTGGTTGAATTACCGCCGCCCTTCCATTACGCGTGATGAATACTTCAGCGCACTTGTTTCTCAGACGTAATTTTCCTGAACGGCGGCGGTCTCTCTCGCGCTCCCAAGATTCCGGTACCAGCCACAACGACCGATGTGTTCCGCACGTAAACTCACCTAATCCGATGCGACGAGGCGGCAAGGAACCCCTCGTCTTCTTCCCCCCCCTTCCCTACCCTCCCCCCCCCCCCCGAGTAAACTCGCTCAATTTTAAGAGGGCCATGAAAACGTTCGCGCGGCTGTCGAAAAGAGCACTCTGGCTACCGCGTCTCTCGACGCGCTTGCCGCACGTCGCGAACGTCCTTCGCGGGATAAGCGGAAACGAGCGCGGAATGTAATCCGTCGGCCAAGTGGCCACGTGGGATCGAATGCCCGGTACACTCGATCAAACGGAAAGTGTTTCGTTTCTACGATTTTCCCCCCGAAAAGACCCCCTCCCTCCCTCTCCGCGAAACACAGGAAGTTAAGTCGTTCCGTTTATCTCGATACGACGCGGGTCGTTCTCGTTTTCCAACAAGCGCCGGGGAAGAAACGTGATTTCCGCCCCAAACAAGATTATAAAGATTCCGGCGTCGCGCGCGTGGTGGTATCTCTAGAATAAAGCTACATCTCTCGGACCGCTCGCGACGGTAACGGAAAAGGCTATCGATCTGTTAAGGAAATCCGCCAATGCGAAATAATTCACGAGGACGTGTCCTATAGCTAGGTGGAGGGAAGAGAGGGGGAAATCTACGTCCGTTGCAACGTGCGAGACGCGCGCTGAAAGCTCCGTAAGTTATGTCACGCGACGTACCAGACGTCAGATACAGTACTTTAAAGTCTCTCTCTCTCTCTCTCTCTCTCTCTCTCTCTCTCTCTCTCTCTCGCTCCCTCCGACAGTAAGGGCTGGGAACTGCGTCGTAGTGATTGCGAGGGTGCGGGCATGTGTCCGGGACTGGTAGCGAAGCTTAAGCGAATGAGACTGGGAGCGTGACAATATGCAGACAATGGTAATAACGTTGGGCAGCCCCGTGACTATCTATTGTGTCTTGGTACCTCTAGAATTCTCTCTTCCACGATGAATGCGCGCGCCCGTCTTTCGGGACGATTACCGGAGATCTTCGACGAAATTTACGACGGCAATTTGCGTACGAGCGGCAATTCCGCCGATCGAAAAAAAAAAAACTTGTCCCCGCCGCTGCTAATTGCGGATGTAAACTGAAACTCGTGTGTAACTCCCCATCTGAGTAAATACTATATACCGCAGCTGGATCAATTTCGTAACGCATTAGCGATGCGGAACAGTGCATAGATGGCACACAAATACACAATAGTCGCCGATGGCTGAGGCAAATGGTATCAGGTGGCATCATCCCTCTCTTCTCCACCCCCGTCTCACCAATCATAAGCCGCGTGGAGCATAATCGTTACCATCGACCAGCACGATCGCGCGGCCCGTTTTTTCCATTGCGCACTTTCCATACCATTCCAACGAAATTAGTCCCGGTCTGGGCGATAGTACATATATAGAGAAGAGCGCGGCCGAATAATAGTCGGGCAAGTATCGATCGCGCAAAATGTGATTAACCGCTTGATGGCTACCATTATGGGTCTCCGAATTTGCATGAAACTCCAATCAATAATTCACAAGTTCGATTAAAGCGTAATCAGAAGACAATTTTTCATCGCGGCGATGACATCGGCGTTTCAGCTGACAAGTGCAAGTGCCAACAGTGACGTCGGGCAGAAAGAGAGAGAGAGGAGGGGGAGGGTTGGCGGGGGAGGGGACTTTAACACGTATATAAGGTACGATAATAATCGTAGCAACGTTTTACCGCGCGACCGCGGCTATATAATTATTATCTCCGCTGGCGTTCGCCAGGCAAAACAGCGCCCGAGATAACTTGCGCCGGTTGTGCGCGGATTCCCCGCCCTCCTACTACACCCCCGCCGGCGCTGATGCACAATCGAGTCGCGCGCAAAATGATGAGATATATCGCGCCCTCTCCCTCACCGGTTACGTAATACCGGCGGGCCAACATTGTCGAATCCTCATTGTTGGCGCGGGCGGAGTGTAAATGCGGCAATAATCCCGACGTGATATATAATTATGTCTTACGTGGCACGTTATTACAGATAGGCTGTGTGTGACTCTTGGCGGCCCGCACACCAACGTATCCGTTCACCTCCTGAACTCCTTCTCCTCATCCTCCTTCCTCCACCCCTTTCTCTCTCTCTCTATTTCTCCTCTCTCTCTCTCTCTCTCTCTCTCTCTCTCTCTGTCCCACCATTCTCTCTCTGGAGGCCGTTATCTTCTCCTCCCGGTGCATCTGCCCGACTACCAGGTAATACGAGCCTCATATGTAAATCCCATTCTGATTAACATTCACGTGTACCAACACGCAGAGAGCCCTACATCACACACCAGGGTCGACCTCCATGCTCGCCCCCTTCTCTCTGCTCACCACTTACTCATAACTGCCTCCGTGATGCGGACAAGCCTCCCGCGCGCCCGAGCGACGCGACGCGACGCGAGGCGAGCGAGCAAGCGAACTTGTTTGCGACGAAATTTAGCCGGCCAACATAATACGTGACGCAAAATTGCATTAGGGTATTACGTGACGTGGCGCTTGTCTTGACATATTAGAATACATATTCAAAGCAGTCCTTGTTCATTTTCATTTTGTGTACGCATTCTAATTTATACATTTTTAAAACCACGGGATTTTATAATACAAAAATTATAAATTATTTTGCATCAAATAAAAAATAATATTCAAAATTTTTCTTATATTCTGTGCAAAACTGCAGAGATACTTACATATAATATTTAAAGAGAGAACATGCAAAATATTTATTTGCCGTACAATTCTTTTGATTTCCGCATTACAATTGATTTGATTACAATTCAGTTGACTTTACATTAACATACAAATGGGTTTTCGAAAAAAAATTTTTCTTATGCTAATCAAATGCTAAAATATCGGAACAAATACTGCACACAGTATAACAATTCGTCAATTTATCCG
>NW_012027181.1:854994-858995 GCF_000956235.1 Wasmannia auropunctata
CTCTCTCTCTCTCTCTCTGTCCCACCATTCTCTCTCTGGAGGCCGTTATCTTCTCCTCCCGGTGCATCTGCCCGACTACCAGGTAATACGAGCCTCATATGTAAATCCCATTCTGATTAACATTCACGTGTACCAACACGCAGAGAGCCCTACATCACACACCAGGGTCGACCTCCATGCTCGCCCCCTTCTCTCTGCTCACCACTTACTCATAACTGCCTCCGTGATGCGGACAAGCCTCCCGCGCGCCCGAGCGACGCGACGCGACGCGAGGCGAGCGAGCAAGCGAACTTGTTTGCGACGAAATTTAGCCGGCCAACATAATACGTGACGCAAAATTGCATTAGGGTATTACGTGACGTGGCGCTTGTCTTGACATATTAGAATAAATTATTCTTACATCACGCGGCTGTTACCGCGCGGTGGCCTCTTCCGACTTTCCGACGATCATTGTAAGATGGCTATTTGTATAAGACTGTATAGGCAGCGCCCTCGGAAACCGAGTCAGAATTTTTTGTCAATCTTACAATCGTATATAACCGAAACTTGTAATTCATTCTTGTTCATCGAGACCTCGGTCAGCAATCTTTTCACTTCGAGACTTGCAAGATTGTTCGCCGATAGATAACATGCTGCAGCTCCCTCGAAAAAATCACTGGCACGAGTCCGCGTGCGTCTTCGTTGCGCGGGGGTGCAAAAAGCGATCGTCGGTGATTTCGTTCGGTCGTGCTAGAGAGATATCGCAAACATTTTTCTAAATAAATTCTACTCTCGTCGAACGAGCTACGCCTCTCATGAGTGAGGGAGAGAAAGAGAGAGAGAATAACGGTCGTTTCTGTTTTGCTCTCGGCGACGCATGATGGAATGAGAAGGCGGAGCGCGCCGCGGTGCAGTAAACTTTCGCACCGCTTAGTGTCGTTTAAGGCGCCGCAAATCTTCACCAGGCTACACGCCGTTCAAGACTTCGCGCGCCGTGTTGTCGAATTATAGTCCAAGAATAGGGAGTTCCTCGCGGTAACGTTAAGTTACAGGCAGGCTTGCGGGAATTTGACGGTTAAACTTGGGACGCCACCGCCACACCGCCACCACCGCCACCGTCACTGTAACGCAGGGACGTTTTAATTGTGTCGCTCTGGCGTGACAGTTACTTCGGCTTTAAACGCGCAACGAGCATGAGGAAAGATTTCCACGTGTGTCCCGTACATACATATTCCATATGTTTAAAAATAATCGAGGAAAAGATGCATAATATCTGCGTTAGTATTTAAAATATTTTATTGTAAAACGCGAAATCAGCGGACATACTTTATCGCTTAACAATATCAAACGTTGCTTATAATGTATTCCCTTGTATAATATTCCGTGTTTCATCCGTTTAAAGTCTTCCCTTTGTATTTTATAACGAATAAAATATAGTAATATCGCGCTTCCGCTAATTGCAGCACAATCACGCATATAATTACGGGTGAGCTTCCTGCCGACGATCTTGAGGCTCTCCTTACCGCATAGTGGCGGCCTCGCGCCTCGTCGAGCCCCTTTAATTTCCGAATAATATATTTCGAGATTAAAATGCTATTCCCGGGTGTTACGGTGTTAGGTAAGCTACGAAGGAAACGCGCGAGCACGATATGAAACGCCTTTCGTCCTCTGGCGAAGCCGTAATTGCGCAATATCCTCGCTTAATCTGACACACTTAAGCTAAGTCTCCGTTCTAAGTCTGTCAAACAGACCGTTCTCTAAATATTTTTGCCTTACACGTGAATATTCAAATATCCTCGAACCTCTTCATGCCGCTTCTCGCCCTTTCCGCTATCTTTCTCTCGACGTTACTTATCAAGAATATAAAATTAATTCTAATCTGTTTCGAGGATATTCTCAAGAATAACGTTAAGACTGGTGCGATTTCACGGACAGATCACGCGAATCGAGCACGCTATCCCCCGAAGTCGACCGGCCGAATACTTACCTAATACCATGCATACAAGGCGCGGATTTTGCCGGGCGTTTAATATCATGCCCCGTATCACCTCGGCGAAAACGCAATACTCCCCGCCGCGCCGGCGGAAGCAGAGGTTTTCCAAAACTGCGCCGCTGGATCGCGAAATATGTGATCCACCGGCGGGAATTCGTAGCGCCTTGAGAATGTGAACATCGCAGGAATCCGGTGAATGTTTTTCACGTAATGGTGAAACTCGCATTATTTGACGTTCCCCCAAAAGTTCGAAGTAAGAATGGAATTCTGGCAATATACTTTCAGAAAGGATGAAACCAGCGAAAGCGCGCGCGCGCGCGCGCACATGGAGAATACGTTCAGAGAAGATACTTTTTAACGATATATCCCGAAAATCCCGAAATACCTACATAAAATGTTTTTTTTGTCAAGATTTGAGATTCGACGTTATTGTTATTTGCCGCGCCAAACATTCGCGTGTTTTACAATGATACTTTTATACAGTAATAGGAAATTTAATATCATCCCTTCATTTCAAGAGTGACATAATTCAGAGAACATGTTTTTGATTTAACCATGAAGAAGTTTCTGTCAATCAAAAGTGAGCTAACTCAATTTCATCAAAAAATCATCGAAACCGTCACAACTCAAAGAATTGTTTTTTATGAGTCGTAAAAATGAAAATGACAAAAGTGACAAATGATAAGTTTGTTATATGTTTTATATGTGTTATATGTGTTATATGTTTGTTATATGTTATATTAAGAAAATATATTCTTTTATAATTTAATTAACCGATATTATTTGATTAATCAATAATTTTCTGTCAAGTTGAAAAATAGTTTCTCTCCTTACTTGAAAAACTTAATTTTATGTAATTTAATTATTTGTTTATTATTTAATTAGTTGACATTATTTGATTAGTCAATAATTTTCTGTCAAGTTGAAAAATAATTTTTCGCCTTCCTTAGAAAACTTAATTCTTTTAAGTTATGTCACTTTTGAGCAAAAGCTTGCTACGTAATAAAACATATACTCGTATTATATGCATAATTATTTAAAAATCTTTTTAATTACATTAAGTTTGTGCATCGCTCAATCAAAATGCGCTTTGCAATGCGGCCTTTTCTCTACATTTACAAAGCCATATCGTGCGCAACACAACGAAAGATACATAACGTATGACACGGATAAATTTTTCCCCCCACGTGATGAATGAACTTTAATTCGTCAGACCTTGCGGACTCACAGTGAACGATGTTTGTCACACCACGGAATCCATTCGTGCACGTCCACGTTTCTGCAGCGTGCCGAGGAATATATTCGCGGCAATGAAGTCCGCGGGCTATGCCCGCATTGTAACTGGCAGCTAAATTAAACTTTGTTTATCAGTCCATAACGATTTTCCATTTTTTTATCTCGGCGAACTCCGCGGGACTGCTGCGCACATTGCATTAGAAACTGTCCGTTTTTCATTTCATCCCGGTCGCAGAACGTTCTAGGGTTCCGATTTATCAAATTTTCTTTTTATTTTTTTTCAATTTGTGACGCAAGTTGTTGTCACGACGAATCGCGTAAGGGGAGATGGGGATCCTTCGTACACGGGGCACATACATTCATTCAGTAATTCGGGAAGAATCGCGCAGATTCGGAACACGTCTATACATATTTAGTTAGTCTTATTGCGCGGCCACATGCCAGCAAAATTTCATATTAATCGGACTACATAAACTGACAGAGCAGAATAATACGTGTTTTAGCGCTCTGAATAAATTTTCCAAAGTGTTTGACAAGTAATTTAAGATATCTTTGATTAAAGTGATAAATAAGAACAATATTTTTCTAGTAAGTATAATGTCTTAAAATTATACTTTAATGATTAATTTTATCGTATTGTTAGTGAATTCTATAAAAAAAAGCGTAATTATTTTCTTTTGAATTTGGAGTAGATTCGTACACAAGCATCTGATGAGGGCATCTTTCGTATATGTATATATTATTTTGTTACTTAATTTAAAAAATTATTTTAGTTAAACGTTTGATCGGAAGA
>NW_012027181.1:859015-860570 GCF_000956235.1 Wasmannia auropunctata
TGTAAAAATCATCTGCGTCCAGTTATATATTCATTTATTATTTTAATTGCATGTTTTTATTGTAGCTGGATATCTATACTATTTATTGATACAAACTTAAATAGTGTCGTAAAAGCATTTAACACAATTTGGAAAGCAAAACTTCCAAAAGCGTACAAAGGATCCCCATCTCCCCCTATATTCGGCGAGTCGCGTGTACGTATCTCCTGTAGAAATCATTTGCACGACGTTTCCGGGGTAAGAAAAATATATCTTCGGCATCGCTCGCGCACGGACTCCGTTTTTTGAGTAGGAATCCGTGCGCGGAATCGACGCGGTGCAAGATTAAGAAGTGCCGTGTGCTTGACAGCTTACCTTGAACGTAGAAAGGTTCGCCACGACGCAGGAGAGGATGGCCTCCCTTCCCACCGGGACTGTCACGTTTGTTATTGCCGCGGTGAAGCTCGGTGCCTCTGAAACAGGGCAATGTTAGAGTAAATGCTGAGTGACCCATTAACGACATTTCGTTATATATCGTTCACATCTGATCACGTTCCGAGCGATATTAAAGCGCGTCGGAAGGCGGACAGGACGTGTAAGATTATCGTGTGTAGCTGCAGGCAGCGGCTAAAATTTAGCCAACTAACGGCGCGATCTACGTGTGCAACTGGCAAACGCGACACCCAAGAACGCGATGAATTTCGTATGGTTGAAAGCTTAAATTAACGCTTGATTAAATTAATTGCCAAACGGAACGGAATACGCCTGCAGGTCCCTGCGACACGCGGAAACGCGACATCGAATCCTCTGTGTTAGCGCTCGTCCTAAAGGACCGGTGTACTAAATTTTCTATTATACCTATATACGTAATGCGATTAATTACGATTAGCGCGCTATATCAAGGAGAATAATGAATTAAACGCGAATATTATCAAAGAGCGTACGATTAAATTAAAATTAGCAATTTATTTAATTATGCGCCAAACGAATACGCCGCGGCGGTACACGTATATCATTCCCGGCTCCGGCTACGAAACGCAAAACATCGATCCAAGCGGAACAACAACAGGTCCGCGTCAAAATGACGTTAAAACAAATTGTGACTGATTGGAAAGTGACTTTTAATAATTTCAGAGTCATTTCGACGCTATTTTCATGTCACAATGAGTTTTTGTTCTGCCTCGGGAAGCCCGGCGTTGTGCGACGTCGATCCGACGAAACGCGGAGAGAACATCGAGAATTTCCAACACGAGCGAGAGAAGATCTTCTCTCGGAATCCGGCCGGATGACGCGTGACACCGCACGTAGTCTAAGTAACTCATTTCCGGCGTTTCGCTGTATCGGCATGCTGCCGAGAATTTACTGACGCGAAACAGTTTGGTTTCGCGCGACACATCACACACGCGCGCGCCGGCGACAGCGGCTGTTTGCCGAGAGAGCTGAGCGCAGGACGCGAGCGACGCGGCGCTGTGCTGGCACGTGTGTGCGCGCTGAAATATGTCTCCGTATCCATCCCGAAATGTTCACGTTCCTCGACAGCGCGACGCCCGCGCGTCTTCTCTCTCTCTCTCTCTCT
>NW_012027181.1:860601-865612 GCF_000956235.1 Wasmannia auropunctata
CGCTGGCAAGTTCTGAATATCATTACGACGGGCGCGCTCGTTGCTAGGAACACCGCTTGCTCGTCGTCGTCGTCGTCGTCGTCGTCGTCGTCGGCCTCCTCCTCCTCTTCCTCCTCCCGTTCCTGTATAACGTGCCGCGCGCGCGTCTCTCGCTCCGCGCGCCGCGCGTTACCGTCCTTTTCCTGGCGACGGGGATTATTTAAACAAAGCTATTTACGTCACGTATCACGGACAAGACAACTGGTCCACGTGCACACGCGTGTATCGCGGTGTATCCCTGACGCGGGAGCGGACGTTGTACGTACGTATTATATTCCCACGTGTGCGAAAAGAAATGACTCTGCAATCTCGATTCTCGTTCACGTGCTAAAACGACAGGAATCAATCAGAGCCAGATTCATAACGAATTGGTACGCGATGATTTAATCCTCGGGGCAAATATTGCTTCACGGTATACACACGTACTGCGTGAAGAAGGTAGGGTATCGGAAGAAGGTATAAGGGAGGCGAAACGGCGAGGAGAGATCGTGGCTGTGGAACACGGTGTGCGCCAACAGATAAGCACTGATCCCAATTACACGTCGGAATAGAGCTGTTCCCAAGTTGAGCGGATCATGGATTATTGACTCCATCGCGATTACTCCGCGGTCGTCGACACAATTGGCAGATCGATAGGCGCCTTCGATCGTCTATGTTTAGCACGGGACCTAAAGCGAAACAGCCGGACAATTTTAGTCCGTTATCTTCTATAATACCGTGACATATTTGTCGTCCCGCACAATGTTTCATGCGTCAGAAAACTACGAAATCCTTTTTGGCTAAGAATATCGTATAATTTTGTCGCGAACAGATATAAATACTGCTATAATAAATTTACAAACTTAAGGTACGTTTAAGGTACTTTTTACGGATATATTATCGGTACGTTGACAAGAAAGACATCTCAAAATTAGCAATTTTTTAGTAGAGCATTTTTTAAATTCTAAATTGTGAACAAAATGTTTTAATTTTAGAATAGTGAATATTCAATTTTTATAACTTTCTTTTCATGTTATACTTTCAATTATATTATATTTTTTAACTATGACATGAGTTTTTAAAATTCACTGCAATCCTAATAAAAATTTCATCCGTTATCCCAGAGTTGTGATATTTTCCCATATTAGCGAATAAATTACAAATGTGTCTTTTTCTTCAAAAATATAATAGTTTCTACGATGGATTTTCTTTTGTTATCTCAAAAATATCAATTTGTAATTTGTATTACTTTTCTATTAATGCAGCGATACGAATATCAATTTGTTATTGCTTCTTGCGACTTGCAGACTAATCGGATATATTACTTCAAAACGATCATATTATGGTGAAAATAACAAAACTTGAAAAAAAAACGAAACGTTTCTAAATTATTAACCGGAACCGATACGGAAATCAAGCCCTGCGATACTCTGCGATTCCGGTTGACTCGATCAAGAGCCAGGGACTACGGGGGTAACTTTCTTTCCTCGCTAACGTGCAATCTCTGCCGATCGAAGCAACTCAACGCACCTGCGATCCCGCGCCGCGCTGTGGACTCGGGGAAATTGAATTCAGCAAGGAAAGCTAAGCCCCGGGTCGGGTCGAGTACTCGCAGACACATGTAGTACCATCCAGGAGCAGACCGGCGCGAATGAAATTGCGGACCGTATCATCCCTCGAAATCGCTCGGGATGGTAATTACAGATCGGTAAATATCCTGTTAATAGCAGCCGCGAACGCGATAATCGGAGCGCGTATTATACATATGTATGTATATCCGTGGTGCACCTTCGCTACTCCGCTCGAATCAGCCATCGATCCCTCTTTGACTCGCGCGGCGGCCCTTTAAAACGGTCGGTCTGGTTCGCCATCGGCGACACAACGGCGGGATATTTTGTATACCGGTCCGTCGTCGGTGTCGCGGTCTCCATTTATCGTCCATATAAGACTCGCGTATTTGTCCCCGCGCGTGGAGAGCCGGAAAGGGTACAATGCGCAAAATTAATCAAACGCCTTGATCCGATTCTATTCAGCGTCAGCGGCGAGGCGGGCGATGTCGTGTCGTGCGCGCGAGACCGTCGGCCGCGCTCTGTCACTTCTCGAGGACTGAATAGGCGGAAATAGATTCGAAACAGCGCTGAGTGATCGCGCGCTCGGCCCACTGATGATTAATCGGAGCGCTCTCTCCGGGCGGAATAGAATTATTGTGTCGCGACAACAATAAATGACACACACGCACAATCACGGGGCTGGGGGGAGGGGGGGACGTCCACGCGCGCCCGGGCCTCTTGTTGCCCGGGCGCAGTCCGGCCCGTCACTTCGACACTCGTTCGCCGCGCATTGTTTTATTTCCGGACGGAAAGGCAGGCGGACCTGCAGGGGCCGCCTCGATCCTGCAACTCCCGACCGGCAGATAAACGCTTTCCTCGCAGATACGGACCGAAACGACGCGCCAATTTGCTGAATCGTGACGGAAAAGAGAGAGAGAGAGAGAGAGAGGGAGAAAGAGGAGGACAACCTCTTGTCCCGAACTACTTCCGGCTGCATTATTCCGCGGTCCCGTTCGGTACGCGTGATTCGTTCAAAAAGCTTTAATCCCATCGCCGCTGCTTTTCACTTAATTGCTTTTTCTATGTTGTTACTCTCGCGGGAGTTATTACGTTAACTCCCCCGCGCGTTAAACAAGAAGCGCGGCGCGGCGCGACGACGCAAAATAATCACGGCGCAGAAAGAAGGGTTAATGAGTTTTCGGACCCGAACCGCCCGGTACCTTCGACGGCACTACATGACGTGCACTTCCGCACGTGGGTTCGCGTTCGCAGCGTTTTCTATCAATGTCAGCTGCAATCGACTCGACGCCGCGCGCGTGCAGCACGCTCGCTGCACGCGGGTATATACGCGCGCGCCTGGGCGCGCAGGGCTGGAAAAAAGAATCGTGTCGTATAAACGTCACTGTGTACGCGATTTAATATACCAGCGAGATAAAAATCCCGGGGCTAAAGAGAACGGCGTTTAGACATTTGTCGAAGGGGGGGTGGGAGCGTTCGAAAAATTTATTTTCCGTACAGCGGAGCATTTCATGGAGCGATAAAGCCACGGCGCGTCGGCTTACGAGTTAAAGCGAATGTGAATTTGACGCATCCATATTCGGACGGAGTTTTCGTAGAATCGCTACAAACTGTTGAAATAGCCAGCTTGGAAAATATTTCCTTTTAGAACGGTCAGGCACCGACGCGCGCCCGTGGCCGCACGGGCGTGGAACGACATTTTTATTTGCGGGTAGGGAGAGAAAAAAAAATAAAGAGAGAGAGAGAGAGATACACAGGGAAACGCGATACGAATAGGCCGATGGGGTTACCCGACTGCGCGCCGCGCCTCGCCGCAAACTCTATTCGGTTTCTCTGGCCCATTCACGTATTACTTTCAGCTGTTGAATTTGATTAATTGGAACAACATTCCGGCGCGCGAGAAAGTGCCCGTGCCGCAATGTAAACCGAAGCGCGCGCAGAACGCGCGGCGTCGAGGCGAGAGGCGAGAGGCGAGAGACGAGAGGCGGCGCGCGAAAGCATTTTTCTAAATATCTCATGGTTTACTTGCGCGCAAACGTTGTCAAGTGTATATATGGACGCGGGCAATCCGGCGGGCGCGCGACGGACGTGACTGTTGCGCGAATCAATTTTTGCGGCGAATAAATTGCGGAAATATATACACACCGCGCGCGCTCGTGCTGATTATCACGTTTTATCGAATATGCAATTTGCAATAAATTAGCATAGAGCCGTATATGTCGCCTGATAATTAAGCGCGTCGTAACGACATTGATGGATTCGTATGTGGAAGAATTAATCGGCGCTCCGATCGATAAATATATATTAGAGCGTCGAAATTATGGGCTGTTATTCCCGACGTGTGAAGTGTGACGGAAATCCCTAATCTCTTAGCCGCGGATGTTGGATAATTTCGATGGAGGAGTGACAATTTGATGGCCTAATGGCCGAAAGCAAACAGGGGCAAGATAAACGCCATATTGGCCGGAGGGTTACTCCAAATGCTTATGCTGTTATAGACACAAAGGGAAACTATGGAAACAAATGTGATGCGTATATGCATCATCCCTCATTCATGAATGTCTGAGCGTGTAAACGAATTTTAACGAAGTTTTAATGGATTGTGTATAATGGGAAGGGCAATAACCTCGCGAAAGAGTCAACGTGTTCCTTTCGCGTGAAATAAATAAACTCCCTAATAAATAATTAAGAAAAAAAGGATCGCTTGTTTAAATAAAATTATTATTTTTTAATTATATCACCACATGCCTCATATGATGAAATTGATAAGATGCCTGTCACGGAATATTATAGGAAGGAATTTCGCAGATACGAATTCTTGATGAGACGATATTTGCCGTGATAAAATGATACAATGATGACAAAGATACATATAAATTCACGTAAAAATATTATTGAGCACCAGACTTGGTGTGACCGAATATTAATGATAGTTGTGTTATTACATATCGATGTTTTCATTTATTATTATAAAATGATTTATTTCTCAAAAAAAAATAAAATGCGTATATCAATATATCTCATTGTATAAATCATCATCATTATTATCATCAAATCATTTTCAGCGCGTAATTATTTTGTGATTACAGTATCGTGTGCGTAATAACCATTCACATGATTTGTAGTACATATAAATACGTTAACAACGTTGCTCTTGCTTTTTTCTCTTAATATACATTAATTGCTTAACATAATATAAAGTATCTGAGGGTAATACGGCCACTTTTATTGCAAACTGAAATTGTGATAGTGTAGTAAAGTTGAAAAAATGAAAAACATGTGGCTATTAGTGCTATCTTTCCTCTTTAAGTTTTTAAAAGAATTTTGATTTTCACTTTCAAATTTAAAATTTTGCAAAACACCTTTTTTTGCAGGCAATATGGCCAGTGACGGTAATTAGATCACTTTCCTATTTTTCTCGATAA
>NW_012027181.1:865725-884029 GCF_000956235.1 Wasmannia auropunctata
CGCAGTTTGGGCATATAAAAATGGTTTTGTCATACTCCGTAAGACCCACACATGCTTTGTGAATATCATTTTCAAAGTAATGAAGCCATTGTTGGTTAACTTTGAAACTAACACTGAAACCGCCAAGTGGCTGTATTACCAGCACCGTAATACCCTCAGATACCTTACATAATTCGTTATCTCGGCCTAATTTTGCAAAACGCAATAATGCCAATTTCCTTAATACTATTTGACTTTAATTCTCCTGGAGGAGGAAGATATAGGGATAGAAAAGTTATAATAATATCAATACCTAGATAATGTTACAAACGACACGAGCGTTGACTAAATTTGATTGAGGGCCTGTTATTATACCGATAACTTGGATGCGGCGTTCGTAATCAAGAGATTCATTTCGAGAGTCTGTATTAATTATCCTAATAAAGGGCCCAGGATCAAGAAACAGATAGCAGACGTAACCCTAAGGGTAATGAAATGTACACACCGGGGCATATTATATTAACCGAGCATACGAACCGACGGTATAATTTACGGGTACAAATGGCGCGCAACTTGTAACTACGGTGACATAATTATTCGCACTAATTTTGCGGCAATTGCACATTTCCCGAAGGTGGAATACCGTGAAAGACGGGTGGAAGATTCGGCAACATCAAACGTTATACGGGAAGAACAATTTTGCTGAATCCAGATCTGAAAATAATTTTTGTTCAATAATCAAAATATATTTGTGCAAAAGTCAAAATAATTGCTAAAATATCAAAACGTTTTATAGCAATACTTATCAGTTTTAACACTCCAATACATTATTTTGATGATTTAATGAAAAATTATTTTCAGATCTGTATTTAGCAAAATTTTTAGATCTTTTAACAAAATCGTTCTTTCCGTGTACGTTTTATCCTTTGACGGAAGCAGGAGCTTCCATCTGTCACTTTTAAACGCTTTTAATTATGTCGATCCACGCCGGTGTGCATTTCAATAAGTGTTCTAGCTATAATAAAAGCATAACGCACGCCCGCGCCCGCTCCGAAACTGTTGCGTACGAAAAAGTTGGTTTTAATTAATTTGCCTTGGATGTCGCATAAAAATATTGCGTAGAGAGGGCCCTTTGTACCCCGGGCACTCCGGGCACAAAACCTCGATGTAAAATATGAGGTCGGCACGTGTATATACCCAACTTACATTTCATAAAAATATCACCCATCGCGCGCTTTGTATCTGATCCACTTTTAAGAGTAACCATAAAATTCAACTTTAGCGACGCAATTATTCAGAGGACTTTTATGGCAAGTACTTAACATATTTCCTAATAAAATGGAGTCGTGCTTTTTGTTATGGATATAAAAAAAATCGTAAAATAAAGATATATATATATATATATATATATATATATATAACAGAGGAGTAATAAAGTCCACAAAGAGACAGCAATTAACTACCATATTATGTTGTATCAATTAAAGTACGATAAAATAATAATTTTTAAATGAAGTGCAAGCGGTGAAAAAAAACGCATGTATCGAATTCTTTTTTTAGATTAAATCTTATATGTCAGCGCCAATAAAACCGAAGTCTCGAATTTCATATGGCTCGTCGCGTCAGTCGCATTAAATCGTAAAGTTTTTACAACGTGCCGGTGTAATTTTATATTGATAAGCTTACGTTTAATTCTCAGTGGCCCGCTTTTATACCGACGTTTTAAGGACACTTACCCCATTAACTCCCGGTCTCTGTGAGCAGGCAGCCCAGCCTTGCAGGCGTCCCGCCACGTACCGCATGGATTTTTAAAAGGGATGAGTCTACTTTAAAAATAATCTCTAATGTAAGCGGAAGTGTTTTCTTCATAGGTCGACTCGCTGCTAATGAACCGCTTGAGGGAGAGACGCCAGAATTTCCAAATTGTCCCGGAAAAGGGAGAGGGCCGGGGTGCGATGCCGCGCGAGAACTTTCGGAATAAGGGCGCGTTGCGCAGAGCGCTGCGAACTCCAGCCGGGAGTCGAATTGGATGTGAACGTTAATTAAACGAATGGAGTCAAATCAAATTTGTATGCTCAAACGACGCGGCCTCGATACAAGCTGCCGGAACACAAACGACAGACGTTCCGATCGAACGTCTGATATCAATTATTTTAGAAGAGCAAACGCGAAGCGTTACGCACCGAGGAGGACACAACGGGAAAAGATTAACGTGCTGACGTGCGCAAATCAACGGGGAATTAACGCTCTTATTTCAATTTCCGCGCCGAAGCGCGCGCAATTAAACGTTAAAAGCGCGCCGCGATAAATTTTGGTATGTGATTAATTTTAGGTAAACGCGTTATAAAATCGCCCGGTATCTCTCGTTAAATTCGAAACGTCGAACCGTAACGGTTTGTTCGAATAAACGGACGTTCGTTATATGTATCCCATCGATTGCCTTCAACCGCCCGAATATAATCTGACTACAAAGGAGTCAAATTTCGCAGCGCTTCGCGCGCTAGTTACATGCATATCAGGCACGCCACGCTCTGCATATCTTGATTTGACAGGTATCCGAATTAATCGACACCTAGGCTAGGCGATGTCCACGGTTATCCGACAAACTATCAATCCACGAAGTACACGTACACCATACTGCCCCGACTATCCGTAAACTGCATCGTAGCGTATAGCGCGCATCTAACGTTATGCCGGATTTAATGCTCTCGCGAGGGATACGTAAGTATTCCGTATAATGTTATTTATCTCGCGGAATGCATTGATTCTTTTTCCAAAACTTATACATCGGACATGTAACATCGCCTTGGCCATATGTATAAAACGCCTCCACAAATTTACGTAAACGTTTCCATATCTGGTAAAAAAAAAACATCAGTTTTAAAAACAGTTTTAGAAAAACTGTGTTTGTCTTTAGACAAAAAAACCAGTTTTATTAAAACCAGTTTTACAATAATATTTATTTTTATAACAATTTTAATATTTTGCTAGTCCTCCTTCGGCTTTTATTTACCGCCTTTTCCAGGAAAATGCAACAAATCGAGATTGCCTTATACTTACGGGCAAAGCTGTACCTTTAATTTAGTAACGAATTCCGAAACGAGAATAATCATTCAGAAACGAATAAGTAATGATAAGTTATTTGCCGAACGGCAAGCACATCGTACGTATCAAAGATCAATTTGCGTGCAGGAATATCGCTCGAATGCAGTATTCAGCGTGCAGCGTGCGCTGTATGGTATATGTTGCATAGCTGCAGTTTATAATACAGCAAGCTGATTATAACTCTAATATTCCGTTATTCTCCGTTCACCTTAGAAATACGCGGGTCACGTGGTTTCCTAAGCTCCATATACGTATACGCTTGTAATATTCGGCTGTGCCATTTCAGAACTTGCCGAATATGGGATACGTGCTGGCTAATGATAGCCCCCTCGCCCTGTCCCTCCCCGTGCGCTACAAAGTCGAAGTGGGGTATTCGAAATGGCTCGTTAAACCGTATTCTATTCCGCTTTAAGTAGAGCCACGGGCCCTTTGAGTGTCACCGGTAAATACCGCGTAAACCATTTCTGCTAATATGTTTTGTGGCGAAACGTGTTGGGGGCCATTCGCTCACCCCGGCATACTCGCTTAATTAATTAGCTTCTGCGCTCCATTGTGTGTATCACGTGTACGCGGAAATCTCTGTTAGCCCCGTACCTACCTCTACTACTCGTGAAAGGACCGGTGTTTGCCTTAGATATTTTACATTTGCGTTACTCCTCTACGCCGGCCGCAATTTACGATTGTTTGGTATAAGGATTAATTTTCGACATTCGGTTAATTGTCCAACATATGCGCGAGGTTAACGAATTGCCGTTTTCCACGGCACAACTTATTACATAAATCACAAATGACCCCGCATTGATGTACAAAATTTAGCGTTAAATTGTTACAATGATTAACTCTTTATTTAGATATCGCATTGTTAATAAACGCGTATTGATTTTACGGCATGATAATGAATGGTTTGTGTGTGTGTGTGTGTGTGTGTGTGTGTGTGTGTGTGTGATCGAATTTAAATGAAGTATTCCACTGGTCGTCGTCGTCGATTGAAATAGATACTCTGGGACAAATGACCGGTTCAATTTCAGCCGGAGGTATCCCTTCTTTTTCTTTGCAAGCCGTAATTAAATACGCGCGGGGAGATCGGTATCCGCATTAATGCTAAATTTCAGCGCAGTTGGTGGAAACTCGACTATTTAATGAAAAATTCCGTCGCTTCGCAATATTATGCGATCGCCCAAACGAGAACGGGTTGCATGTTTCGCGTATCCGAGAGAGATACGCCCCTTTAAGACATCGAGCGGCCCTTTAATGACGTTAAACGCCATCCGTAAGAATTCCAACGAGGAAAATTCGTTTGACTATCTAATGCAATCCGCCGCCGATCCCATTGAAGATTTGAATACGCACCGACGGTCTCCGTGAACCGCGTGTGCCGTAGATTACCTTCAGAAGAGGAGCGCCGTGTAGCTCGTTCCTCTTTAAGGGACAAAATTGTTCGGGATGGATTACATCAGAAAACAATTTGAAGGTTCCTTGAGCAATCTGTGAAACTTCGGATGAATTCTATCGCAATGTCAAATAAAAGCGAATAAATGTCTCATTTTTATGGATTTAATCACTTCCAATATCAATATGCTTCGTGAGAAAAATATTTTTTTTTGCCTTCGACAAACTTTGATATTAAATTTTTAAGCAAATAAAGTACGATTGTTTGCGCTTAAAATTTTAATTTCAAAAATAATTAGCCACGCGGTAAAAATAAAAAGCTATATTGCAAGTAATATTGATTCTCCCTCTCCTCACCCCCACCTCAAAAAAAAAACATTTGGGAAAATATTCTACAGACAACGCGGTCAACAATTTATGCGGCCGCAAATGTCCTGAATATTAACATGCGTGTAAATTAGAACAGCAGACTGCACCAATGGCAACCGCTATCACGCAATAATCCCCTAATTTGATAATTGATTTATCATGCATTATCCGTGATATAAAACTAACAGAATCGTGAATTAGCGGCGTTAATTAAAGCAAACACGGGCACAGAGCTTTTACGGTTTGTCCGAATATTTGCCGTTGGCGCTAATCAAATTCTCTTCAATTGAATTCTCCGCAATCACGCAAACCTCAATTAAATATAAAAAAATGTGTGTCATCTGGTAATAATACAACTTTTAAAATTATTTAAAAACTACGGGAAATTGCAAAGATATTTGGCGCGTGCAGCGCAGCAAGCGTTTCCGTTATTTTTATTACGACCTTTGACATTGTTTATGATTATATCTGCATATCTGATGCATGAATTAATAACTCTGTGTGAAATATAGATTGCAAAATTCTTTGGCGCCGCAGTGTTAATATCAATAAATCCGTGTGACTGAAATCTCTGTTTTGCGATTTCTGAGCTTTGCGACAGATTTACGATCATGTTGATTCACGTTACGGATTTATGTTGCACACAGTGATAAATTATGGATTTTTTAAAAAATACAGTGAAAATAGAACGATTCAATTTTTTGGCGGACTTTGGAGAAAGGAGATTTCATATCGGAATGTTCTACTAATAAGAGAAAAAAAAAATTCGTTCGCATTCTACATTCGGGAAGTATTCGCCTCTCGTAAAAATTCATCAAATTAGGTATGACATGACACTAAAAATAAGTTTTAGATCGGTGCGCCCGGTCTTTCGGAATCTTTTAAGAAAATTTACAATTCGCAGGAGAAACGAACAAACTTCGTCTTAATAGAATGTCCCTTGGACTTATCGACTCCGTGTAGAATTATGGCAGGAATAACAATCACAATAGTTCATTTACATATCAAGCCGAGTTGGAAATTTCGTTTGGCCGTGCGCAAATTTAGTTTCCGAGGAAAACGACCCTTTCGTACAATAGCAAAGTTAATTCACACTTACCGCGATATTTATCGAGGCAAATTTTGTGGCGCCGCACTTTAATCACTTCAAGCTGTTCTATGTAGACCAACGAAAAGTAAGGCTAAGTTAAAAGTATCGGACAATACAGTGGTTAGGTTTTTGTACACAGCTTACTTTCAGTTTTACTTATAAAATAAAACTATGATTGCCTGAGATACAATAAGTACGCTTTCCAACGAATTTTTATTATTTCTTTTTATTGAAATTCAAGAAATGACATTTTTTACATCGAGTACACAGTATCGAGTAGAAATTAAATAATTAACGAAGTCATTTTCATTTATGTTAAATAACTTTATAATAATTATGTAGATATTTTCTCTCAATCCTATATATTTGTAAAGGGATCAATAAAAGCATCCGATAAAATTCCCGATATACAGTGTTGATATTACAGGTTATTTATATATTAAACTGATGAAATATTTTCCAATTGAAACAGTACACGTATACGATTTCGAAAATGAAATTGTTTAGACGACGCGGCACGTCAAAGTGTCAGTTCTATTTGCCGAATAAAGTTGTTGCTGCGGACAAAGCTTCTCAATTGTCGCCATTCTTCAGCGTGAGCAAACAAGAGGAACGCATTACGCGCGACCATGTTCGTCCATCTGCTGCGTCTTTTCAACCACCAGGAAGTCCACCAAATGAACTTTGAATAAATTTCACCACCAATTCGATCTCGTATTACATTAAGAGAACTAAAAGGTTTCACACAGGGTCTCAGATTATTACAATTCTTCATTACTTTTGCAGATTGTTCTTACTGTTGTCATATTACTAACCTTTCAATCTTTTAAAGGCGTTCAACATATTTTCTTTTTAATTTATCTTTAACAATTAAAATTAAATATGTTTTGCAAGTAGTCTGATTCGCAGACTCAGGGGCCTAATTGTAGATAATTTTTATTATCCCATTTAATAAAAATATTAATTAAAAAATATCAAATAGTACTGAAACTGAATAAAATCATTGATAAAATGTTCATGATTAATTACAATTAGTAAGTATGTTATTAATTGTTTGATATCTTTCTGAATAAAAATATGAATTTTATTATCCTTTAATTTTTTTTATTCTTAGAACGATCCAGAACTAGTGTCCTTATTCTAAATAACTATTCCTGATGGGTTAATTATAATATACATATATGTAGGTACGGCGATGTATTTTTATTGGAAATCAAGAGAAGTAAAACTCTATTTTCACGCTTGCTATTCTATCCTCTTAATTCAGAAATAGTGATATTCGTACTACATTTAAATCGATGAAAAGTTCAAAGTATGATGAGATATTTTCAAATCTAACGTTAATAAAGTCTAGCCCCTAGAAATATGCCTCCTATACATATTTATGATATCTTCAATTGCCAAATGAGAGAGCGATGTTTCCCTCACGTGATTTCCCAAATTAAAATTTTAATCTTATTCCGAAGCTTATCGGAATTCGCATATCACGTTACATGCTTGCACAGCTCGATAGCTCCATATTTCGACGACATATGCGCGATCGCGAATCTACACCCGTTTCGGCGATTTCGGATCTGCATCTGCTGGATTTTGGCCAGCTTATCTCTTATTGGTATATAATGTGCACAACACACGCGCGTAATGTAATGATATTCAGTGGGGCGTACCCTTACGTGGAAATGTTTGTAAATGACACTAGTCAGATAATTTTGCTGTCCCGCGCTCTCAAATGTAAATATAGAATGCAATCCATTCTCGCCCCTACTACAACGAGTCGGAATGGATAATCCATTCATCCGATACGTGAACCCGTACACAGGCGTGGCACACGTGCGTGATGGATTTACACGATCCTACGACAAACGTGCTAATCCGACTAATCGATGATCCGCCGTTTTCCGCTTTCGGAAATATGTACAACAGACATTTTCCGCGTGCGCGAAAGTAAATCCGCATTCGGTCGCAGGCAAGTGTACAGCGCGAGCCGACCGCGTGATATTAAAAATTACAGCTGAAATATCTGATATTAAAACCACGGGCGAGGTGGCATTAATCGTGAATTATTTCGTAAATCCAGGCATAAATGTAATTAGGCGTGTTGTTTTCCGCCAGCTCTCGGCGGCGTCAACTGATTCCGTATTTTAATTATTTCTCGAGTGGCACTACGTGCTTCACCGAACCCGCAATACATTACGAATTTCCGCGTACAGGTAATATGTGGTCTTCCAAATGTGCAATAGTTCAAACAATGCAAATTCATACGATAGATATATGATATTTCATCGTCTTTTGCTGTAATATATTTAAAATAACATTTTCCATCTTTATGAAAATTATAATTAAAGGTGTAAATCTATATTCTGTAATCTAATATAATATTACATATTTTATCATATAACAACGGAAACATTGAAAAATAATAAAATCTAATAAAAAGATCTGATGTATTTAATTAATTAATTGTATAATTTAAATATAACAATGCTTAATTTGGTATTATTAAAATCGTTGAAATTAGTTATTCATTATTAATATTAAGTTTATTATATATATCGGCTGTTTTGCAAAATGTATTCAATAATGTATAACAAACAATTTATTGCTTTCTCTCTTTACAGAAATATTAATATTACAATTTAAATAATATAATGTGTGAAACTGAAGCGTTGATACTACATTGCATGCTCTATTAATCTTTGGAAGCTGTTGATTAAAGGACCAGAAATGCAACTGCAGCAGTCAAAGCTTGAGCTAAATGCACATCAAAGGTACCAATACACGTTTACGTAGAAAATTTCTTCTAGCGTCTGCCAGGCGACAGGTAAATAGTAAAAATAGTAAAATAAAATTAAAGTAAAGCCACCATATAAAATTGAATATCGCGTATTCTCAGGAATTTTTATTTAAATTTTACTTGTTAAATATTGCGTTTTACTTTTACATTTATTACTTTTAATTTATAATACCTATACTAATTGTATGTACAAATTAATTTTAAATTTTTTGGTATAAAACAATAAAAATAACGTTCACATATTAGGCAGGATACTTTCTTAATAAATAGGAGTAGCGTTATTATTAATATCATCAATTTTATCTTAAACGCGAGAGAATACATTTATCTATCAATAGATTACTTCGCAGTAACGAGATTGAGAATTTCTTTATCAAAGGAATGCAATTTTTCCGTCCTTACGTCTCACTGAATTCACTTTCTAACCGAGTAAAAGAATCTTGATGTCCAATCAAGCGTACTTCCAGCCGGAGCGCGGCTTTAAATACTCCGCGTTATATTTTTATTTAAATCGCTTTTGCCGTGTCGATAAAACGAAATGCTGCGCGAAATCGCCATAAAGTACGATTTACAGAAATTAGTAACGTTAGCGCCTTTCTCGAGTGAAAACTTTTACTTCCAAATTAAAAAGAAAGAAACGCAAGTCCAGCTCGCGGTGAAATGTTGCAGCGTCTCAATCGGGGTATTCCCTATAGCCGCGCAGAAAGCACGTCGTGCCCTTGCTTCAAAAGTAACTCAAAAAATTGAGTTTCTCAGAAAAAGGAAAAAAACTAACTTTTCAACTTGATGGAAACTTGTTGACTAATCAAATAATATCAGTGAAAAGAATATATTCTTAACATGATCGAATGTCATAATTTCGCAATTGTCATTTTCGCAATCCTTAAAATCACCCTTCTTATAAGTTGATGATTTTAACGATTTTTTATGAAGTCCAATTAGTTCACTTTTCATAATTAGTAAGGTAATCCAACTTATTCATAACTAAAAAAAAATCACTTTTTCAAAGTTAAAGTGTGTCACTTTTGAAATAAGAGTGCGACATGTGAAGAAATATCGTTTACACGAAATGATCGCGCAAAACGATCGACATCGCTCCGAATTCAGCGAACAATTCGTCGAGAGGTCTGAAAGTTAAGACGGGTAAGACGTGCGCCCTCGCGGTTTTCCTTTCCGTTCGAGTAAGAAAGCGGTATTCATTGAGTGTATGCCACGCTCGAGCGACGACGCGTCTTTCAGCGACCACTTTTCTTTCCGCGAGGAAAGCCGAGAGATGGAAAGTACACATACACACACACCCCACATACACACACACACACACACGCACATACACAGTCCGCGTCAGATCGATGAACCACCGGCCTCCGGGCGCGAGATGATCCATCTTCCCCGCGGCGCTAAATTGCATCTGTAGTTTCATACGGACGTGAGTATTTACTGGAGATTCGGATTCTTCGGGGCGCGATTCCTTTTTGCACTTACGCAACCGGAAACGAAAGTGTATGCCTGGAAAAATTCGAGCTGCCGTAACTTTTCCATCGGATTCGTTTGATCGGTTGCTGAATTTACAAACTTTTTTTTTTTGTTCACTTTTTTCCGCAACTATTTCTCGAATTAACATCGCGGTCCCGAGGAACTCTCGACCGCGCGGGTCGATCCCTATCGCGCGAATTTTAACAATCTGCAAGCGTTTGTTTCTGACCGAGTAACCCGGTGCATTATTCCGATCCTATCGCACATCCTTACACGACCGGATAAACCGGGAGATAGTCGAAAACTCGTCATGAAAGCAAACCGTTTGAATTCTAGCAGCCCGTACCTGACCACAGCGGTGGAAATCAACATGCTTCCCGCCAACGGGCCATTCCCGTATCCAGGCTGCTGATCTCGCTTCAGATCGCGCTTCTATATCCTCGAGATCGTCCTAGGAATGTTATTACCGGTCGTAATCCACAACGCGCGGAATATCAGACCCCGGGCCAACGGCCCACTAAAGCCTCCTTTAACCATCGTCCTCAAGAGACCCCTGCGGCCGGCACTGTTACTTTTCCTCTCTCTCTCTCTCTCTCTCTCCTCGCTGCTCGCTGTCCGTACAAGGAAAGCCGGGGCGACCGCGCCGCGCGCGCACTCACCGCCGCAATTATATACGGTACTCCCTTATTCCCGCTAAAAGCCGGAATAAGAGAATTTCCGCTCCGTTAATAACGTTTTATAACGCGAGAATTTCTGTCGGATTTATGGAAAAGCCACACCGTGTGACTCTCGCTAATTCGAAATCCAGTTCCGTAAGTACGGACGAGTTCTTATCTCGAGTCAGTTTATGTTCGCGCCACTTCCTTTTCTTTTCTTTCTTTCTTTCTTTCTTTCTTTCTTTACGAAACGCGCTTGTTTAGCGTTTCCAAATATTTGAGCCCCGCGCGCTCGTACCGATTGAATATTCACGCGAGCGCAAAGACGGATATGCAAGACGGTACGACATGGATTGTGAGACGGCGCGATGTAGGTACGGCCTCCGCGAGTGCCTTTACACTGGCGAGCAATAAATCTGCCTTTGGATTCCTGTCGAAACGCCAGACAATTTGTCGTGTGTCACTGCCTTACAGTAGCAAGCCACTTTTCCTTGCGTAACGCCCCTCTATTCTTGATGCTTCGCCCTGTAAATCTTGCGCCCGCGCGGACCAGGAGAGAAGCTCGGTTTTATACCCGGTAATGGCAGCTACAGAATCATACGGTTTTCAAAGGCACTTTCCCCAGCCAATTCTCGACAAAGATTAATTAGGGATTGCACGGTTGATAAAAAAAAAAAACGAAATCTTTTTGCAAAAATAAAATATTCCGGTATTTTTTAAGTGCTCAAATTAATTATTGTTGTGTTGTTAATAACGCAGGCTACGTTAACATAGGCAATTTTCTTCAACTGCAAACGACAAAGTTTTCGACAAAGTCTAAATTTTAAAACGAACTCAATTCATTATTATAATTTTCTCTTATAATTTTAATTATTAAAATGTAATATTTTAGTCTCCCTCTCTTAGAAAGTTCTTTTATATATATCACATTTATAATGCATTTTTTATCATTTCTTAAAAATTTCTAAAATTTTGTGTATATATATATCTAGATAATTACGTAATATTAAATGATTTTTACGGATCAATTAATCTTCACACAAGTATGCGATAAAAAACACGATAAAATTATTTTTCTTAGAATAAAACATGGCACTAGACGTCGCTTCAAGCCCGACAAATTACTGGATGCACTTTTCAATCTGCGGAAGTGCAGCAGCTCGATCCGGTCTACCCGCTTGGTACAACCAAAGAGATAGAACAGAAGAAGGCTCAAACGACTAAGGAAAAATCTATATCTCGTACCTGAAGGCTCGCAACGGAAACACTGTACGCTTTTTCTAAGCGCTGTGAGATATAATAAAAATGCTTTCGTGTGTATGTGTTTGTGTGTGTATGTGTATGTTGAAAATGGGCTGCTCGCCTTTAAAGGCGAAAGAAAATTGATAGAAATATCTGAATGTACATACATATTTATCTAAAAAAGGAACATTATTTCTGATGGATAGAAATATAAGATAAAATTTCATTATTAAAAATATTTTATATAAAATGTATATCAGGTGTATGTATATAAATCAGAAATATAAAAACTATTTTGTTTTGCTATTTTGTAATTTATTCTAAATATTTGTAAATATTTAGAAATAAAAGATAATTTATATTATTTTTTATTTTCAATGTTTTATATGAAAATATAAAATATTAAAATAAACATCAAACAATAATTCAAATAGAGAAGATTTCAAATAGACAAGAAACCGATATTTCGTACGTTGACGGGGTCCATGGAAGAAATTCAAAAATTCCAGGAAAATCCATGCACGTGAAACATCAAAGTCTAGAAATCGACAAAAATGCATCGCCGCAGAATATCGGAGTCCACGAGCCAATCGAGCGATACCTTTGAGTATCAAAATAGATAAGGCGATATACCGATAGATGTAATCGGCATTCCGATGAGGTATCGATCGCGAAAAAGCGTTCTAAAGCGAATGAATGATAATCGATAGGTGGACAGTTAGCTTCGTCGATATATAACTGCCTTACCCTTTTCCGCAAAGTTCATCGCGATCAAGCTGTGCTCTCGTCCTTCCTTCTAAATAATATCGCACTTCACAAGAGAACACGCTGTCGCAACAACTTGAGGGGAAGAAAGAAACAGGGAGCTGTGCTCGCGTCCCAATATTTCTCCGCACGCAACCCCGACGTGTCGAGAGAGCGCGACGGCAACGATATCGATTTGACGAGCATATTACAACAACGTTGCGACGTTGAGTAGCACCGTCGACACAGCGGAGCGGATACGGACAGAGGGGGAGGGGGCAGAGGGATTTCAAGGAAAAGGGCAGCCGGGCGCGAGAAGCAACGCCAGCAAACAGGTGTCATAAAGCGAGGACGTGTGTTCGGACGAGAGAAGGTACGGGCCCGGGTCTCAAAGCCCGAGACGTGACATGGCCTTACGTTTCTCAGAGTGCCCGATCACTGCCGGGCGCTCCAAGCGAGACCGGGGTCGTCCTCCGTCGTCGGTTCCTAACCGTGTGTGCACTGTGCAGTCGCCAATGCAACATTCCCGCCGGCGATATTGCAGCCGGAGATCTTATCCGGCTGATCAGCTCCGGCGCGAGGCAAGGAATCGCACATCGGTACCTTGATCTACGGCGTATCGATATTGACTTGATAAAAATTCCATTTCTGCCCGGACCATTCACTTCGCGAAACGACGTTTAAAAAATATTAAATCAGCGCTTGCCCTGCACGGAGAGATATACGCGACAGACACGTAACAGAGACATTGCAACGAGAGATAAGAGGACACGTTCCATCTTTAATTCAAGATTATTTTTTATAGACAATAATTATTTCTATGAGGATGATCGTTATCATATCAGCTACGCCATATCCATAAATTATGAATTAATACAAAATTTATAGTAGACAGTATAATTGTGCGAATATGATTGAATGAGATTTAATAAAAAGATTCTTTACACTCGATAACGTGTCTCGAAAGTAGTCAGACATCTGGCGCCCCGATACTACGCAAGTTCGAGCTCTTATCCAGCCGATCTGTACCGCTGTAAAATGCAAATCACGATAGAAATTCCTTATCTCGCGGCTCCGCCCGCCGGCGTAAGCCAAGTAAGGCAGGAGACTTCGAGCCGGTTTAATTTATCGTCTCTCGATAGTTAGCTATTTTCAATCTTCGCAACCTCGTTTTATCCTCGCCTTAAAGAACCATTTAATGAAAAATAGCTGTTGGCTAATTTGAAATTGAAATACGTCTCAATAAACTGGTTTAAATAAAAGCGACGGCGTGTCCGGCCCTTTAATGTAGGTACGTTATATAAAATTGTGAAATAGAAAGTAATATCTCGTTACTTTTTATCGAAAATCACTTAGGTACGGACATTGCTTTGGAAGGATTATGCTATTTCGTGGATAGACAACTTTTTCTCGATAATTAAAGATCGACAAATTAAACATCTTTAAAAAAAAAAGGAACAAATATTGCAATTATTATTATTTAAAAGATATTCATTAGCATCAAATTATTAAATTGCTTTGCTAATTTAATTCCGAAATAACTATATTTATTTTAGAGCTGTGCTTTAAGACCGGCGATTATTCGGTGCGCAGTTTGCTTTTATACACTAATGAGAAGGCGCGATTTATATTGTACCTGTAAAGTAAAATTTATACAATTGCCACGTACGTGTAATGTGCACAATTCAGATACAAAGCGCTAAATAATATTTTGCTTGCACTGCGGACGGGGAGCATAATGGCTGATAATGTTATCTTCCCTTTCACGGGGACATAGAGAAATTCGCTCTAGTTAAGGACGTAATCGGTGAAATGGATCAAATGCCATTGATAATAGCCGTAACATTCATCAAACGACTAAAAGGCCACATCAATTAACCTTTGTTCAATTACATGCCGGATTCTCTTGCATTACGGCTGAAAGAGCGATGGGATATCTAGCGTAGATCGATCTCTGCGAAACGTATGTATGAATACAAATCTACGAATAATATATTCGTGTATCTTACCACCGTATTTTACGACTAATATATATATCATAAGTACCAAAATTATTAGAATCAAAAAAGGAAAATTATTTACGCTGCGATATGCCTGATAATCAATATTACAATCTAAAATATCTGACTCTTAATTTTTAAATAATCAAATCAATACAAATCAATAAAAAAAAGGCAAATACGAATCAACACGCAAAACTTAGGGCGTAAAAATTCTTACATCATGTATTCATTATATTACATATTTATCTACTTTTTCCTAAATCGTTTCGATTTTCCTAAATTATAAATTATTACTCATAAATGAGCCTGCCTACTACTCGTTATACTTTGTGACGCTGTTGCTGAACTTATTGTTAGAGGTGCAACATTATTAGGCATGATACAAATCAATAAAAAAAGGCAACGCGCAGAATTTGATGCAAAAAATTTACACATTTATTTATTATCACATACATTACATTTACTTCTTTCCTAGATTTTGGTTATCTATTTGGCAATTTTAATCCAACATGGAAAATCAAAATCTAGGAAAGAAGTAAATGTAATATATGGATAATAAATAGATATGTAAATTTTCTGCATCAAGTTTTGCGCGTTGCCTTTTTTTATTGATTTGTATCATGCCTAATAATTGCATCTCTAACAATAAGTCCAGCAACAGCGCCACAAAGTGTAACGAGTAGTAGGCAGGTTCTTATAAGTAATAATTTATGAGTAACATATAATAATCGTTACTATGATAGCAAGCAATATTTTGCTTAGGTGATATGTGCGCAGGGCAAGATACTCTCGGCGATTTACCATTACTTTTCCGAGAGATGGCGATCGAATAAAATCAGAATGTTTTGTTTTGTTATTGATGCTTGGATTTGAGCATCCGGATTTGAGGACCCGAGTCCTCGGCATGGAGAACAGACGCACAACTCTCTCTGCCACACGATCGCCACATATACGAGGCACTTATTATCTCTCTATACTTATACATTGAATTGAACTTTCCTTTTATTGAATACATTTTTGTATCCATTACTACTTGCTCGATAAATTATCGTTTTAAATTTGTTATTTCGGCGTTATTTATTACTGCGTAAATTTACTACTGCGTTTTAATCGTGTTGGCGTCTAATCTTGTAATCTTAGCTGCTCGAGAAACGATCTATGATTGATTCAGATTAATAATAATGATAATTATTATTATAGTTATGCTCTTAACGGGAAATAATATTTAATTAGCATGAAATTATGAAATAATAAGTAATAAAAAAAAAGATGTAAAAGTCAGAATCACCTGAATCATCCGAATCCTGATAACCGAACTATTCAGTCTGAGCGAAAGGATTAATTAGTCCAAGTTCAATTATATCGTAGCGCTCGTTTGTCGAATACAGAATCCGCAGCTGAATGTCTCGCGGCTGAATGCACAAAGTCCAACAAAAGACTTTCATTGTAACGGCGATCACTGTAGATAAAAAGTAAAATCTTTTAATTAAATTTCTATATATTTGGTATCGTGGATTGTGAAGACGACCCGATGCGGCGAGGTTTAGATAGAAATACAGAATAATAACTGTTAGCAGGGAGTTACCCGCGGGGAGAATTGTACCGCGCACAGACAAGCGCAGGTATAAAAATGCGACTCCGAAGGAAAACGAAATTACTCGAAAACCCTATACAGTGTCAGCGATAAACTACGCCGCGTGGACTTTATTGACGTCCCTTTGCCGCGATGGAATTTGTTAACGAAGTACCATCCGGTACATGATTCAAAAGACTGGTCGAACGAGTACCAGCCGCACGAGTTAACCGCCAGCCAATTACTTTGCCAGGTATCCCTCCGCCCGGGCGATTTCGCCGTACGGATGCGATACAGGGCGCATCGAAGTCGCACCGATGCACAAAGTGCATGAAGAGGTTCCCCCCTCCCCCTTTCCTCCCCCCGCGTCGCGCGCGACAGCGGGAGAGAGCGGGCGTCAAAGGCAACGGGGAGGAATTCGGCGGATCCTGAGAAATTCTAACCGAAATGATTCGCCGGTAATCTTCGAAGTCCCGAAGTCTGAAACTAACATTAAGCCCGATATTACGGGTGATATTACATCCCGCGAAATTAGGGAAGCGCGCCGATCGCGGCAGCCACGTCGCGCGCCACTCGTCAGGATCTCGGTATAGGGTGGCCAGGTGCGCGCGGTGAAACGCGCGCGGAAAGTCGTCTTAGGGTACGGTACACTCTCCTCGCAAGTGTGCTACAACTTGCGAGGGAGATGTAAGGGGAGAAACCAGTCCGGTTGATACCAAAGTTTGAACACTCCGGCGGAGAAATTTCGCGAGCGACTCCAGGATCTTCCCCGACAACGACGACGGCGACGTCGTCTCACTCAAATTTTCGACGTGGCCTGTTCGCCGTGGCTCATTGAAAGCTAGCTCTCTCGCACGAGATTGACGGCGCCCAATTTGCAGTTAGATAAAAAATTAATCAAGTTAGAAAGAAAATTGTCTGTACACGGAAGGAACAATTTTGCTGGATCCAGATCTGAAAATAATTTTTGTTCGATAACCAAAATAATGTTGTGCGAAAGTCAAAATGATTGCTAGAATATCGAAACGTTTTATGGCAATGCTTATGCAGTTTTAACACTCCAACAAATTATTTTGATGATTCAACAAAAAATTATTTTCAGATCTGTTTTCAGAAAAATTTTTAGACCTCTCAACAAAATCGTTCTTTTCGTGTACGTTTTCAAAAAAACAGGAATATCGCACATTGCATATTTTTGAACACTCCGGTATTTTTTTTGTGTTGACTCCGTATATTAGTGATAAGACAGCTGATGCTCGCGTCGTATCCGCGTGAAACCCAAAGGAGAAATCTTCGAACTGCAATTCCTGGTCACGAATCGCAGCCTCGACACGGCTCGTCGATACTATTACGGAAACGCTCTCGACATTATACACGGTTGAACGCGTCCCACCCCTCCCACTCGTCTTTAGAGCCAGCGGAGCTTGAGCTGCTAGGGCTGTCTCCATGCCCGAATAGCTCCCGGTGCGACGGGAGAGACGGATCAGCGCCGAGACGTCGTATGTACCTACGTCTTCGATATTACACCCCCGGCAGGTCGAAGCTACGAGCCAAGAGCGCGCGAACTCCAAACCGGAAGGAATGAGACGTACGCGTAAGTATCCAGGCTTTTGGTCGGGCTGCCATCGACCAGAACCAATACGTCGTTATTTGCCAGAAGGATTCGTGAAAGCTGCGAAATATTGACTCGAGTCAGGGGGTGCGGGGGAGGCTCTTTCTGCAAAGTTTCATTCAAGCAAATATTCGATGCTACGCGCCATTATTTAAATTCCTCCTGCACTTGTCGCGGCTGCGTCTGCGGTTGCGACGATATTAAAATTGCGCTTTTCCCTCTGATTGTTCGTACAAAGTTTCGGGAAGCCGATACACACACACTCTCTCTCTCTC
>NW_012027181.1:884049-890303 GCF_000956235.1 Wasmannia auropunctata
TTAAATCGCGATACGATATTGCAATCCCGCGTGTCTGCTTCCCGATTCTCGAACAAATCTAAAAGACAAATGGCACGTGTTCTAACTGCTGCGGCAGAATGTTGTTGCGGAGAAAAATAATTTTGATGTTATAGCAAAACTGTCAATTGCTACTACATATTCATATAGTGGCAGCGAAGAAATTTCGTTGACACAACTAATTTTCAAAATTATTAAAGCAGAATCTGTTTTGTTGCTAGAATAAAAACAATTTTGTTGAGTGCATTTGTCTTTAGAATCACGTTAATTTGCTGTTAAAGCAAAATAATGTATTGTTAGCAAATACTTTTGCTATTGAAGCAAAATCATTAATGCACGCATAAAAAAATAATTTTGCTGTTATAGCAAAATCATTGCTACTGTATATTTATAATGGTAACTACCAAGTTTAGTTGACACAACTAATTTTGGTTACGAGCAGTATGCGGCACTGGCACTAGATGGCTACGGGGAAGTTCTATTTCTCGTAAATAAAAAACCACAAAGAATGGAATAAAAGGCGCAGTATTATAAGATTTTTCACCCAAATTTTCAATATATATTATCATATATTATTATAACCATATTATTATAATCATTTAGAACACAAATAACTGAGAAATAAACTTAGAGCCACTTTTGTACTAAAAGAATATGATATTATATTCTTTGTGTACAAAAATGCCTCTGAGTTATTTCTGAGTTATTTGTGTTCTAAATGAATATGATATGATATAGTAAAATATGATATGTATTTAAAAACTTAAAAATATTTATTACACAGAACATTGACAGGAAATTGCATTAAGATTGCATTGAGAAACATTAATATAACAAAGCGATTGAGAGATTGATTCAGCAAACGTGTCTTGCTATAATAGCATAGCAAATTTGATTCGCTCATGTAGTCAAATTAATTGCTTATTGAACAAAACCATCTTTTAAATATTGCAAATGTATAATACTTTGCTCATGTAACAAAATGTGTCACTAATGCAGCAAAAAGCTTTGATGATTGAACCAAAAGCTATTTGTTCATACAGCAAAATAATTTGTAGTTTTAGCAAAATCATATCTAGCAAATCAAAGAGCAATTAGTATACCTAACAAATCTCTTTGCTGTCCATATAATAACTGACAGAATTTGCTACAGCAGCATAAAATCTGCTGCGCTAGCAAATTATTTTCAAATGCAAATATTTCACAGTTTCAGCTTTCGCATATAATTTAAATCACGCGTGACAAAAAGATATAATGTAAAAATTACAAACTGTGGGCCATTTGAATAAAATCAATCTTCCTTTTTATATTTAATTCTTTCTCGCGTAAAAATAGTCAAAATATGAAACTTTAACCGGAACGATCTCGCTTGAGGCTAAGGCGTATGCTCGAAGGCGAAGCTACGTCGAAACACGCCAACAACATGCGTGTATTCGCGAAACGGAACAGCCGTGAAACGCGAGATCTGGCGACCGTGAGAAATAAGCGAGTGCCCTATATTTCTATAATTCGAACGGAAAAAATCCTCAGCCATCCTTCGCGCTACCTCCGTCGCTCTTTCTTCTCTCTCTCTCTCTCTCTCTCTCTCTCTCTCTCTCTCTCTCTCTCTCTCTCTGTTTATCGTAAAGTTGTTGAGATTTTTGAATTTCACGAAAAAATGCAAAATTTTGTCATAAAAAATTGAAGAGAGCCATATTCAATCAAGAATCTTGCAGCCTAATAATATTTTTGCGTAAATTTTTACAAGCTTTAAACTGATATTTTTTGCAATAAATTCTTTATAGTGTTTTAAAATACTTATTACACTTTTAAATTTAAATAGTATCAAATTTAACTTTATTTAAGTCACCACTGCTCCTACTTAATAAATAGTTATTTTTAACTAAAACAATGAAGTTAAATAATTTAAAACAGTTCAAATTTAACCCAAATTTGGATTAAATTCCATTATTTTATTTAAAAATAACTATATATTAAATAGGAGCAGTGGCGACTTAAGTAAGATTAAATTTGACACTATAGTATTTAACAGTGTAGCATCAATATTATTAAATTCCTTGTGAATTTAAATTATGATATTACGACTCCAACTTCGATTTAAAACTGTTTTGTTTCAAGACCGACAAATAATCAGCACACAGTTTGCATAAATTGCAAATTGTAAAATTCAGATAAAAATGTTATTAGACTTCAAGATCCTCGATTGAAAATATAACTCTATTCACTTATTTGTATTACTCTATATTGATAAATTTTCACTTATTATTGTAAAATTTTATATTCAGTATTTCAGTAGAGACCAAATAGTTTCGTTTTACCCGATAATATCACTCTTTTCGAAAAGATGCTGAGCTGTGCGCGTTAACGCGAGCATCAAATACAACGTCGCGGTCGGCTATACTTTTCTCCGTTTTCGTATCCCTTTCTCGCCACACGGAATACCTCCGTCAACAAATCGTGACGGCAGAAATTACGAGCGCTTAGACGGCGCGATACCAATCATAACTCGAAAGTCATAAAAGGAGCTTCCTTCCCGTCCATTCTCGTTAATCGCAACCGTTTCCCGTCGGCGGCGGGTGAAATATTAGTAACAAAGCGCACGCGCGCTCTCGCGCGAGTCCGCGCTCCTTCCCAGATGTCTTATTAAAGGAAACGAATGTACGAATGTGTTCGGGGAGGGGAAACCTCGCGGAATCCGCTGAAAGAGCCGGTTTCAGCAGCGGTCCCGCGGGTATGAATCATTTCCGGCCGAACCGGAGGTCAGACCGGGACACATAGCTCTTCTCAATCTCTCTCACGCCCCCGCCCTATACGTCTAAGTCTTTACCTTAGCGTTTCCCTCCATTCCTCTCCGGTCCGGGTTATCGCAGCACCGTGGGAGTGGCTCTCTCGCGCCCCAAGTTTTAACGAGGAAAACACCAATCTGCTTCGGCGAATATATATGGACCGTTACATATTATGTATCCTCTCGACCGTATCCGCGCGCCGCGTATAGGATCCGACCGCGCATTTAGTAAGTCGTAAAGTGTAGCCGGTAGCGAGCGAGAGAAATTTAGCCGGTCAGCCCGCAAATTTCGCCGTTCCGTGGAAAATTGCACGTCGGCGATTTTTGCCGTACATTCTCGTCCCGGCGGCGGACGATCATAAAAATTAATTTTTCGGGATGTCTTCGGACGAGACGGTCGTTCGCCAAATAGCTTCGCTCTATGGCGTATTTTTCGATACACGTGATGCGGCAAGTATAATTCACACAGATACACACACACACACACACACGCTCGCTCGCTAGGTAGTATTATCTATTCACGCTTTTTTGATTTATTGCGGAAGGGTTAAGAACTTCTTAAGAACTTCCTGAGTGAGCTGCGTTTATAATAAGTAATCAGCCAAAGTAAACTTATTAATCTAGCCAGAAAAGTTAAGGTGCTAATTAGATTTTGCAGACCTTCTTTACCTTCCTGATATTTTGCATTTTTCCATCTTGCGAGGGACGAAATAGTTTGCAACTGTAATATCCCTTCGCCAGGAGAGGAAACGTCTCGTTTTAAATAAAACAAAAACACACTCCTTTTTGGAATCGAACAACTGAATATACAAAGCAGCGGTAGCTGCCTAAACGAGAAATAGATAGAAAAACCAATTCCGCGCGAACGAAGCTTATACACCTGAAAATGCAACGTAAACATTAAATAACGCCCTCATATACTATCGTTCTTCTAACAAAATATACAATCTTTGCGAATGCAAAATTTCGTAATAATTCGCGCCACTTCGTAATTTTGTTATTCCTTCAATATATTCTACTATTTGCCCATATAAAACTTGCAAAACCCAGTTTAAAAACTTCTTATATTACACCTTTTTTTTCAAACAAAATTGCATTTAAACTTTTGGGTTCACGTCTTATATTTCATCACGTCAAGCTGACAAAAGCGACCGCGCACCGAATCGATCGGCTCGAACGTGGAATCGACGTTCGCCAAGACGACATGGCCTGACGGAAGACCGTTATGTGCGAACGAAGGACGAGGCCCTCGGGGCTTGCAAAGCCCTTCGTTTTCATCACTCCGCCCCGTCGCGTCCCGTTCCGCCACGTCATCTGGAGAACCGGACCGGTTTCCGGCAGACGGCAGTAAATGATTGAACAAAGAGGCGGCGGGGAGAGCGCCTGGGCCGTGTAAAAATAACGATCCGACACATAAAAGTGACCTGGTGATGCCGGGGGAGGGGGATGAGAGAGGGTAACACCGGTACCAACTCGTACCCTCCCCCTCGAGCACCTCCTTCACGAACACCTCCCGCTCCTAGCTCCGACCTTCGTAAATCTTCGCGAAAACGGAGAAATACGCCGGCTTGGGGCAATTTGTTTTTATAGGGAATCGTGTGGGGCGGAGGTACGCCACTCGGGGGCATTACCTCGGGGGTATCTATGCGAAGATGCTGAAATTCCCGCTGGCGCCGAAGATAGGAGCCGGGATCCTTCGCCGAGGGGTAGAGGTCAGTCCCGTGCGGGGCGCTCTAACGAGCACGATCGCGGAAACGGCGATGTAGTGCGAAGAATTCTAAGGGGAGAGATTGCGCCAGATAATTTCATAGAGCGCCTCCTCCAACGAGTCAATTTTTCTAGCACTCCGTCGCAAGATTCGCGAGTCCGCGTGGCGGACGCACATCTCGTTTCGAGATCTTCGTTTACATGCGAAACGGAGGTGTCACGGCCGTAGTAAAGATTCTACGATATTTTAAAGAGGTAAAAGCAATTCCGAACCATTCGACACTCGGTTCCGTAAAATATGTTCTATCCTAAAGAGTTCACGTAACAACGACAGGATGTAAAAAATCGTACGAACGGTATAAATTCAACGGACACATTTCAAGAGTTCGATTTTACACTAAAAAAAAAATCGAGACTGTGCGAAGTGTGATAAACGTGAACACACTAAACGCCAGGTAAATGAAAAGTGAAAGTCATGAGTCCAACTTTTTTATATCGAGTACTTTATAAAGTTCCCATAAAAAAGTTAAATTGATTTTAACATAAAAAAGTTTCAATAAAATCACTTTCATTGAATCTTTTTAATCAAGTTTTTTATTTTTTATTAAGTAAAATTGCTTGTGTTAATTTTATACTGAAGTATCCAACACACAAATCTAAATGAAAATATCCTTATATTTTATATTATGCCATGGCAATCATAATTAAGGTTAAATTAATTGAAATTGATTTACCTTAAAAATTAATAAATTTAGTCACAGGTTTATCGTAAATTTTGTCCGTAAATCACCGAAGCTTTTAAACGCATAAATCTTAAATATAATAGGTTGATATTTTGAATATTGAAATCGAGGAAAAACGGAAGATGGTAATTATTAATTATTAATTAATAATAATACATAATATTAATTATTAATTAATTAATATCTATTAAAGATCATAACAGCGCGTAAGGATAGATAATTTTAAGACAAAAATTCGAAAATGTCGACACATCATAATAGTTTTTTAATTAGAAATATTATTTAAAGCAGTCTTATTTCCGTATATATAATCTTCATCGATATTAATAAAGGCGATATAGCTTTCGTTTTTACCACTGCGTTTTACCACACTTAAATTGAACGCGCCAACTTTAGACGGTTTCTGATTCGCTTTAAATGCTTATTTGAAAATTATTATAGTCTTGACATTTTAGGATTTTTGTCTTAAAATGACCTCAAAAATCTTAAACGATATTATGATTTTTATGGCACATCTTGTATACGTATTTTATATATACTATATGTTGTATATACACTCAAATTATCAAACTATATTCAAGATCTATCAGATACAGCAGACACTTCTGTCAGTGGCAATATGTCTAAGGTTGATTCCCAGGCACGCAGAGCACGGGAGCACTGCAATAAGTTGCGTTATCCAAAAACAGTAACAATGTCGCCCAAGGCGGGGACCGACCAGCTCGGTAACTCTACATCGCGCACGTCCGCTCAACTCACTCTCAACTTCCACTTCCACGTGAAGGAATTCTAGTTGGAAACGTGGAATCTCGGGTACGCGAGTACGAACGACAGGAATGGTTCGAACCGCGCTGGAACTGCTCGGTGTTCCCGCAAGCAGTATCCCCTTTTATTCCCCGGGAGATTTTTGCGAGACCTCACTTCGACTGCACTCCATCCGGAAGCTCCTTTCTCATCCTCGAGATAAGGCATCTCAATTTCAGCGGCTCCCAGTCCCCCCC
>NW_012027181.1:890323-950729 GCF_000956235.1 Wasmannia auropunctata
CGCTCCCCATGCCCTCTCACACCACCAACCGTCGGCGCCTTCCTACCGTCGTCATCGTCGTCGTCGTCGTCGTCGCCATCGCCATCGCCGCACCGTCCCACTGCGGGGGACCGTCTTTAACTCGATATATAACCGAACCGCAAAATATCGATCCCGGCAATTGCTGGTTCGTTGCCGAAGCACTCCTCCGGTACGCGGCATGACCTCACGGTCGAGAAAACAGAGTTACCTGGCTTTCAGAAGGGAATCGCGACGGTCGTCGTCGTCGTCGTCAGTCGGGGATCGAACGTGGGAAATAAGGCGCTCGACGTGTCTTGCCGGAGGATTCGACGAAACGGATTCAATTGGACAACTTCGTCAACCTTGGCTAGTTAGAAATAGTGGGAAATGGAGATATATATATATATATAAATCCTTGTTACAAGAAAATATTGTATAAGAATACTGAAATGATTGTTTCATGAGAATTTCATGAATGGTTATTCGCACATTTCCTAAACTCGAAGAACAAGTATCGTTCTCTTTTCTTTTTATTTTCAAATGAATGCGCGAAGTTAACTTCTATCCGTATAAGAAATTTCCTGAATACCCTCTTGATGAGTCTAACAAATAGTACTTACTAATGTCATTGTTATATAAGTACAACAAATTATATAGAAGTCACTGACTCGTGACTTGATTACGCTTTTTTAATCTTTAAGAGCAGAACCTTTGAAGTCTCTTTACAAACGTTGATATAATTAAATATCTTATAAGAGTCTCCGTCCCTGTTATTTTCTTTCATTGATTTTTTTTTTCAAAAGTGCAGCTATATCAAGTTACTTATTCAATAAAGTTTCTTAGTAAATTACATTACGTTGTTTTATTTACGTAAAATCAATTACATAATATTATAATTTAAACTTTAATTGTACATAATTATTATTATATTTCTGTAAAATTATAACAATTAATGCAACAGTTGTGCATGAGTTGTAAATGCAAATTAATCCCGCTGCACCTGACAGAGCAATATAACGATTAGAAATTGCAGCACGGAGCGCAATTGTACTTGAGATCGCCTACCTATCCCACAAGACTTCGAGTCGGGCAAAGTTATGCTTCAAACTCAAACCAGGATGCACAAGTAAATTTACCGTATATATAAATTTGATATTGGCAAAATCGATTGCGGTGTAGAAGAAAAGCAAATTACGAGATGTATTAAATCATGTGCATAAATCTCCATGGAGTGAAACAGAGAGAAAGAGAGAAGCTTTATTATTTCGTCATTAAATAAGAATCTCTGCTCTAATTTCCCTCCTTCAGCAACTCTCTCTCGACGGAGAGCACTAATTCTTCCTTCGTTAAGAAAAGACATTAGTATCAGCGACAACCTTCCCATGCCCGTTGACGACTAGCAAGTTCCGAACATCCCAAAGAAGCTTCGGCTGCGCCAACTTGGGTGTCCTTTTAAGCCGAGGCAAAGTGGCGAGTTCGACCCAGCCAGTCCTCGACACCCGCTTTTACCCCTCGCTCATCCTACTCAAGTTGGAAAATAGAATCGAGAGACGCGACTCTCTTCCTCTCTCGTAAAAGGGGTGGGAGAGAGAGAAAGAGAGAGACGACGGCGCAGAGAGGAGAGCCCAGCCTTCTTGCAGCAGCTGTCAGATACTCCCATGCATTTATCAAATAAAATAACTCCACCTTTTCCCTCTACGGTCCGACTTCTGGGGCTCCGGTCGCCGACGGCGACTAAAAATCCTCACACTCCATACAACTCCATGCGAGAAATTCATCCGCGCTCATCATCTTTCGAAAAACATGACATTCCGTTCCGCTTTGTGATAAACACCCGAATCCCGAAAATCTGTTAAAAATCACAGCTCGTCATTCTGATCGGAATAGCATTTGAATTGGTTCCGTGATTTCACGATCGAAATAGTGTTTAGGTCGAAACGTTGTTGCAAGTCTATCGTTTCTGCATTTTACGAATAAAGCCATAGCAATAAACGAGCAGACGAGCGTTCTACTAGTTGACAGTATCTCGCCCGCGTGTTGGTTTATCGCAAATCACACGGTTATAGTGCGGGCTGTGAATTTAAATTGAGAATGAAAAATGCGCATGAAAGGGTGCCGTATGCCGTCTACGTGCGTCTTCGTGCTAGCACGTACGCTGTTGATGTGAGGAATCTCCTTTAGCAGCTTGACCTTTTGTTGTCTGGTTTATAAGATCAGCTAAAGTTCTCGACAGTTGAAGTACATGTATATGTAATTTTGCTATATATATATATATACATATATATATATACATACATATATATATATATATATATATATACAAAATTAAGGATGCACCAAGATACAGTAAATATAATAGATAATTAGCAGGTGGTGACAACTGATTATGATAATAAGAAATAAATCAAGATGGCTTGTGCATGCGGGAAATAGCTATAGATGTATGAGTCAGCAAGATTAAACGACACGAGTACTTTAACAGGCAACTCCCCCAATAAAAAACTATCCGCTCTAACACATAATAGCGCTCTAGATTTTTATATATTTTATAAAGCACCCGCAAAGAGAAAAAAATTAACTGCAATATATCTATATATAAATATATTATATAAATAATATATCGTTCATAATACATATTTATATAACATATTTATGTGTATATCATATAAATGACATTTGTAATACATACCGCACGTGCATTTTCTCGTTTATTTTACATTGATATTTTAGTACGCCAAAATTCAATGTAATTAAAATGCACACGTTTCATCGTTCAATGTTTAAATAACAATTTTAAGTGGGTTTTCAATCGCGCAAATACCTCTTTTTAGTAACCGCAAAGGAGAATTTGAATTTTTCTTGTTTGAAGCTGCAAGCTCGATCAAAGGACATGGAAAAAAGTTTATACATGATGATCGTTCCGATGGGAGGGCTTTATGCATTGCGTGCCGTCTCATAGCGTAAGTAGACGAATATTTCTTCCGTACATTGAGTCAAAGAGCAAGAGAGCGCCGCGCGGGTGAAACTTTCTCACTAAATAAAAACTCCAAATATTGCCCCCGTAAGTCCAACGCGAGGAACTCTGTTTACGGAAACCCCTGCCGTGCGGGGCGGGGGAGGGGGGGGGAGGAGGGCAAACGCTGGTGGGATGCTTTGTATATCTGAGTGTAACGTGGTCTTCTGCAAGACCAGCGCATTAAAATTAATGGCTCGGCGCCGCTGCTCAGCAGGTGGTGTGATTTTAAACGTCACCTGACCTAACTCGCCTGCCCCCACCCTCGTTAATATTCAGCCCGGTGTCTGAAGCACGGTATCACTTTTCAGCGAAAATGAATACGCCCATAATACTCCTAGTTATGAAAAAAAAAAAAAAAAAATTATATTTTCAGATAACGGCCACGCTGCGGCGGAGTAATAATAATTCTTGGCGAAATCGAAGCGAATGTTTACTTTACGCGACTATTCGCGGAGGCCGAAGCCATCAATTTGATAAATTGGAATTTGAATATTTGCAACAGCGCGCGCGCGGCGAGTGAAATTAAATAGCGCCACACAAGAGCACAGCGGAAAAAAAAAATCGACGAACATCGGATTCTCATAATCCGGAATTTGTCTTTCCGCACGGCTATCGCGTTTCAACGTTCGCATATTTCATCATTTCCCTGAAAATTATTTTCCATATTTCCGATATTTTAACTTCAATATTTTAACTGCACATAACTCCAATCCCGGAAGAGGAATATCCTATTATTCTTGCGATTTTTAGATATAGCCCGGAGGAACACTGACTGCAGCAAACGACTGCCATTTACTTTGCATACGCCATCGCGCGAGAACGTATGTATAAGATTTGCGACGATCCGCCCAATATCGTTTCCTCTCGAATGCCGATCTGTTCGATACTCGCAATTTACATTGCGAATTCCTGCAAGGAGCGAGACACGCGTATCGCTTCACGCCTTCTTGACGTACCGATTTACGTTTTAATGAGAGATCTCTTGCCTCACGACAAAGGAAAATTTTCCGCGTTGCGTGCACGGAGTCACGTGTCCACACATCAAAATTGCAGCTCAGTTCGTGTCGCAGGTCGCAGGTCACGGCGTAATCGAGCTCCGTCAGTTTCGTGACCAACTCACGTTTGCGCGTCTTGTCGCCTGTTCCAGACGAATTTCGCGTACAAACGAGCGAGTCTGGAGTACCGAATTTCACGACGGACGGCCGTCTCAACGTATCAGTAATGGTATTAATTATGCTTAATCACGTAACGTATCTCTCTATATATCCATCAATCGCTTCGCATCGGACAAACGGCGTTCGTTGAAACGATCTGCTTTGCCGATACGTGCATATTTGATATTACGTATATTTGAGGACTCGCTGAAAAACGCAATATCAAACAAACCAGGGTTGTGCATCTACGCGTAAAATATTATACTCGTTTACGTGTAGACGTAAACTATTGTATAAGTGTCATCTATAATGTAGACAGTCAGTAGACTATATATTTATTCATTTAATAAATACATATAATTTAACGTTTATGTAAAAAAACTATCATTTGAGTAAGAAAAATTCTCTGGTTACATTCTTAATCTTAATTTCGTAATTAAAATTAATGTTCAAAATACATCAAGAATATTCTAAAGATGTCGTGGTATCTTTAGCCTGTTCCTAGATACATTTTAGACATTTCTACTGTGGGTAGAGACTGTTTTATAATTTAATTCTTTTATATTGCATATATTAGTGATACAATTTACAATATTCTACATAGTTTACAAGTCTAGATTGTCTACGTAGCAAAAAGATCATGTAAACATCGCGTAGATTTTACGTAAATAATCCGCCCGGGAAAAAGTTCCACATATAATTATATATAATTATATGCAAAATATGTCCGTACATGTTTCTTTCCTTTGTAAAATTATTCTTTTAATTATTTTTTATATTTTCTTCTTATTATTATCAATTTTGTATTTTCTTTTCTTTGTAAAAATAATTTTACAAAGAAAAGAAACATATATGGACATATTTTGCATATAATTATATATAATTATATATATTTTATTTTCCCGGGCGTGTAGACGTAATCTTGAAATCTACGGCACAACCCTGAAACAAATTATAAATTCAAATGTGTGATTCAATTTATTGCTATAATTTTATATATTCTATATCATAAGTAATTGTATCATAAACATTAACGTTTTCATTAATGTCTCATTAACGTCGCGCCGCGAAGGAACTTTCTCGAGTCGCGTGAAATTAGTCGCGCGTCGCGGAACGAATTTCGGATCAACTGCTTAGTTCGCGTCGGTCGTCAGTGGCGTCAGTGGTGTCACTCGTCAGTGCGTGTCGCGTGGCCGGGCGTCGCGATCCGATCTCGGTTTTCCATCTCGAATTTCCGTATCCTCTCGCCCGTTCCGGGCGACTTTCAGACGTAAACCACAGTGTGTGGGGCTGCCTGATTCAACAACGGACGAATCATCTTGTCTGAATAGGTAATCGTGATTTCCCTGCGCGACCGCGATTCCTTCCCTTCGCGCTCCATAACCTACACCGCGTGTTGTATCGCATTCGATGCGTCCGATGACCCGTCTGACCCGATCGCGCGAACGGCCGGTTCCCGGTCGAAGAATCCCGAAGAATCTCGAGGGATACGCAAATTCGACGAGAATGTTCCGAGGTATCGAGAGGCCATTGAAAGAAAGTATCAACGGACGCATCACACTGATTAGGTAGACGAATAAAAGTGATTCTACTCGCGTCGGTGCATTCGGGAGCGGCGTCGCGCTGCCATGTTTACCGACAACACATAAGGGTTAGCTTTTCATGTTGACATTCATTTTTTAGCGTCAAAACAGATCACGTGATCAAAATTGACGAATATTAAGCATTAATTTTGATTACGTGATCTATTTTGTTAACGCTAAAGATAAGCGTCGAGCGTCAGAATGAAATGGTACCTTAACTTGACGAATTTTCGCGCTCGCTCCGATATCTCGCGATCGCTGCTCCGAGCTGTCGGTCTCCCGTACTCGACGTATTTGACCCGCGCATGTCGCATTATTCCGTTGAGTTTCGTGTAATATTCGCGGATGGGCGCCATGTCGCCTGTCCCGGACGACTTTCGCGTGCAAACGAGCGTCTGAAGTACCGAATTTCACGACGGACGATCGTCTCAAGTATATCGATAATAGTATTAATTATCCTTAATCACGTGTCTCGATCCATACACCCATTAATCACTTCGCATCGGACAAACGATCACGCTCGTTGAAACTCGGGCTCGCTAAAAAAAACAAACTAAATTTAAACATGCACGAAAAAAACGATTTTGTTGAAAAGTCTACAAATCTTGCTAAATACAGATTTGAAAATAATTTTTTGTTGAATTATCAAAATAATTTCTTGGAATGTTAAAACTGATAAGCATTGCTATAAAACATTTTGATATTCTAGCAATCATTTTGACAATCGCACATTATTTTGATTATTGAACAAAAATTATTTTCAGATCTGGAAGATTCCGCAAAATTGTTCTTTCCGTGTATGATTCAATTTATTGCTACAATTTTGTATCGTAAGTAATTATATCAAAAATATCAACATTCTCATTAATGTCTCATTAACGTCGCGCCGCGAAGGAGTTTTCTCGAAATCGCGTGAAATTAGTCGCGCGTCGCGGAACTGAATTTCGGATTAACTATTTAACTGCTCGGTCCGCGTCTATCGGTCGTCAGTGCGTGTTGCGTAGCCCGGGGCCGCGTCGTGACCTCGGTCTTTCACCTCGGATTTCCATTACCTTCTCGCCCGTTCCGAGCGATTTTCAGATGTAAACTGGTATCGGGGCTGCCTAATTCACGGACGAATTGTCTTGCCTAAAGGTCCATCTACATTGAAAGTAGCAAATCGTAAGAAATTGATGAATCATAGTCGAATATAAGAAGAATAATCAATTGTGATTGGTCAATTTCTTACGGCTTGTGACTTACTACTCTCATTGTAGATGGACTTTAAAACAGATAGCCGATTACCCTGCGCGACCGCGACTCTTTTGCGCGCGTCTTCACGCGTTCGATCGCGAGCGGGCGGTCGCCCGACCGCCGAGGATTCCAGAGGATTTCGAAAAGTATACAAATTCGAGGAGAGCTCGTTCCAAAGTATCGAAAAACCGTTGTATCAACGGACCACGCGTCGCATCACGCTGATTAAACGGGACAAGATGATTCCACTCGCCCGCCGATGTATTCGGCATAGCTTCTTCTTTCTCCTTTTCTACATGGCATTTGCCCTCAGGCGAAAGTCACTCGCGGTCAAATTTTTAAGTTGTGCGGTGAGATACTTAAATCGCGTGATGAGACAGACACTAATACGGAAATTCGGGAATATCGGGAATATCGAATCGTTGTATGGCGACATGAATTCGGTGTAGCGAAGTTCATGCCGACATGTTCGCCGACGGTATAAACCTTGACGGATTTTCGCGCGAGGGAACGTTCGCAGTGAGTCCGCGGGAGTGATCCGAGGAGAGAGAGAGATATATATATCTCTACCGAGCGATCGTTTTAGCGCGTCAATTAATCCGTCCGATCGTGATCGTATATGCGTTTTCCGATATTCTCACCCGTGCCGCGCTCGCCCTGATCGCGATAACGCACCGATATCGGGGTCCCCGTCGGAATGACGTATTGACGCGCGCGTGTCGCATTATTCCGTTGAGTTTCGCATTATTCGCGGGCGGTGTGATCGAGCATCGCGCGAGAGAAAGAGAGAGAGAGTGTATTGTGAGAGTGCGCGTCGATGAACATCGAGGGATCGGCGTAACGGATTAATCGAGAGGGAGATGACTGCCGCACACGTACGATGTACTCTGCAGCGATGGTGAGTGCGTCCGCATATATGCATATGTCTGCGCCGCTATCTCTGGTGTTCGGAATTACTTTAAAACTTTTTTGTCACACGCACACGATACAGATTTTCCCCCAAAATATTTTCTTTCTCCCCTCATTCGTTCGCGCACGCGCGCGCGCGCGCTGTATGAGTAAATACAATTTCTGTGCGTAAATCGTCGCGTGAAGGTTGAAAATTGGAATCGTGACACGTAATTTTATCGCTATTTTTGAAATAAAAAATACAAGTGAAAGACGAGAATTTCTTACAGCTGCAGGCATTTGTCCTATAAAAAAAAACACGAAAATGACTTGAATTTGTAATAAATCTTTCTAAGGACGGATAAGTTAATGTGTACTTATAATTTCGTTCTCTCACATGATATGAAATTTTTACGGATATTCTAAAATCGTCAGATAAAAATTAAAAAGTAAATCGTGATATACGATTTTTGTCGCTATTTTTGGACTAAAAAAACATCTTTGTTGTAGAATGTGTTGGATAATTTAAATAAATAATCTTTCCTAAAGACAGATAAGTCAATGTCGATTTGTCACACTTTCTTCGCTTGATATATGAATAAATAAAATTTGGATCGTCGACTGAGTTCGTCTAGTAAAAATTGGAAATTAAAATTACGATTGCCGTTGCTATTTGTGGAAAAGAAAATACATCTTTGCTGTAGAAAATGAATGCGTTTGTTCTACCGAAGTTAGCACGTTGAATAATTTATAGCAGATTTCCCTAAAGACATAGATAAATTAATGCGAACGAACTTACCATAATCGTAACTTATTGATGATAAGTGAATAAATATTTTACTACATTAATTTGCGATTTAAATCGCGGCCGCGACAAGTGATTCCAGCCAGAAAGTAATTTCCAGCGATCGACGGTGTCGCGTATACGTCATTTCTCTGTAACGATAAAGTCCCACCTGCGGAGGAGTAACTTCCTCGACAACATACGCGGAGGATTATGGAAATTTGAAAGCTCCGGGGCTCTCTACGTTGTTTGAATAAATTCGAGGTTCAGGAAGTACTGATACCGTCGAAGTGTTCGCCCCCCGGATTTACTATTCTTAAGACGAGCGGCGAAGCTCGGCGCGGCGCGGCGCGGCGCGGTGGCGCGGTGCAACGCACTACAAAATTCAATGTCAATATGCGTGTCGTGCATCGAGAAAATTGGAGAGCTACGGTTGCTCCTTTTCGATACAAATATGCTTTTCCATCTACTTTCGACGTCTATGGTACATGCCCGAGTAACATTCATACGAATAAATACGATTTATTTGATTCCATTAGATGAACAAAGTTTCCCAGCGCGAACGTTTATCGCTTTTCGTGTCGAAGAAAGCCGAAGACGTTCGTATGCTGCTTTATATTTCATTTTCTTTTCTCGCACTTTCCTTCGATTTTAATCGAATTTTAATAAAAATGAATAATTGCCGTTTCCATATCTATATTGCAATTAATGATTTACTTTCTCTTTCTTTCTCTGCCTTTTTCTTTGTTTATTTATCATTATACATATCGGAGCACTTTACGTCTGCTTCTGGAGACGTGCGCTACATTTTTTTTTCTTCCCGAGAGCAATTTCAATGACGTATGTTTGGCGCTCCCGGTCACAAAATTTAGTTTCTTCGATCCCGCTGGGAGGGGCCAGCCGAGCGGAAGAAACGAATTCATGAGTAGATACGATTTATTGCTCATATTTACATAAACAGGAAACATGACACAAATGTGCCGGTTCGCGAAAAATTCGCAATTTATGCAACACGGTGGCTGTTCGCGTGTTTGTGCCACTAAATGGAACGTTCGGGAGGGAAACGAAATAATAAAGCGGGTGAAAAAAGTTTCGGCTTCAGAGCTCCCGTGAAATGAGAATTATGTCGCGGAGGAGAAGTGTCTGCGCACGAGTTGTATATTATTACATTGCAGAAACGCGGGGGCATCGAGGTTATAGAGTAGTACGCGTTTTCGATACGGAACCTAATATCGTTTTTAATGTCGCAAATTAAATGAAAGAAGGAAGTAAAAGAGAGTTGCAGGAGTCCCAAACCCTTTGCGTCTTTGTTGGAAACCTCCAATACGTGAATTGCACGTTATATGCACTATTTTTGTCACAATGAACGAAATGGAAGCGCGTGATAATCATAAAGTGAATGTTGTAACATATTTCGTTATCTTGGCGTAATTTTGCAAAGCGCAATAATGCCAATTTGCTTAATACACGGAAAAAACAATTTTGCTAGATCCAGATCTGAAAATAATTTTTGTTCAATAATTAAAATAATTTTTTTTAGAAAGTCAAAATAATTGCTAGAATATCAAAACGTTTTATAGCAATGCTTATCATTTTTAACATTCCAACAAAATTTTTTGACGATTCAATATTAATTTCAATCATTAATTTTCAGATCTGTATTCAGCAAAATTTTTAGATCTTTTAATAAAATCGTTTTTTTCGTGCAGTGATTGAAAAATTAACAATATATTTGTACTTATTAAAACATTTGCCAACAACAAAAGAATGAACCAATTAAAAAAAAAGTTAAATATTTTTTATCAAATTGATAATAGAATAATTTTAATTGTAAATTATGTGCATATAATTTTGATTTTGCAAATTATTGCGAAGAAAATTGTTCATTTCAAGTGTCGCAGAAACAGTCATATTTTCACTGAATTTCTTGTGCAAGACATAGTCTACATTTTCAATTTTTTAAAAATATTGTACTGTATTTATATACTTTTCTTTTAAACATGTAGTGTTTTTATGATTGTAAGAAGCTGAAAATTTAATTTATTTTAGAAATTTAATCATATTGATATGGTGCACAATCGATATGGTCTGATATATCAATGAAATTTCACTTAAATTTCACTAATTCTTTTTTTTTTAGATTTATATATATTCGTATTTCTCGAGCGTCGACAAAAAATAAAGTTTTATGTGAATATTATTCCTTTTTGTGCCACTTGTCAATTATTAAACCATAATAATATAGAATTGATATCTTTTTATTAGTTTAATCATTGAGATATCTTATATATGTCGTATTATGATATATATATTATTTATCTTATATATGTCGCACATAAAGATTGTGCACTTCGTGTCTAGTGTTTAAGCCACTGCGAGAGCACAAAATTACTGCGAGTACTTGTTGAAAATTTCCACATGAAAAATTTCCAAGCGCATCGAGAGCTCTCTTAGGGAGCGTTTCGAACGATGTTTTCGAAAGCGTTCGCAATGTACCTCGCAAACGATGCAAACGTTATACCGACGGGCGGGCGGGCGGACGCGCGCGCTGGTACCGCGTTTCACGAACACCGGTTTCACGTTTATTTCCACGATGCGAATCCTCGCCGCCGCCGGTTGAAAACCAAGGCGGCGAAATGTGCTTTTCAATTTTGATTCCGACGATTCGTAGGAGTACGACGGTCGTCGGCGAGGATTCCCCGCGGGACTCTATCGCGGGATGTTCTCTCGGAGACAGGATCCATAAAAAAAAAAATTGAAATTCATCAACCGTATACGCGCAGGAAGCGCATCTTGCTTTGCCCCGTGTGCACTTCTAGTTTTTCTCTTTTTCCTGAAACGGGCAATTTATCGAACGCGAAATTGAGGGACTTCTCGTGGCCATCTATGCGCGCTTTCTCCCCGGCCGTCCACCCTCCCGGCCCGCCCTTTCGCGCGCGTCATTTATCGCTCGGGGCCGAGGGTCGCGTTGCAGCGCCGATCGCGACATATTGCAGCCCTCCACCTCTATCTCAGCTGGGAATAAAATCCGGCCGCGTACCTATGCCTTTTACAGCTAAATCACGCGTTCACGGTGGCTTTACGATTCTCGATGTTGTCTGCGCGCGAAGAAAATCGCATTCCGCATCCGGCTTCGCGCGTGAAACGCGCGTAATTGCAGCTCCTCCACATATATGTATCGTGTATACGCCATATAAGTTAACAGCTTTCGTAACGGTTGCCAACTATAACTGCGAGAATTGTAAACGCCATCAGTAATAACGACATAACACACACACACACACACGCACAATATGACGTAACATTTTATAGATTAAAATTTCTTCTATAACGCTTGTTTACCCGCAGAGAGGATCGGGAATGAATTTCGCGCCCGATTTGCAGTTCGAACACAGCGTATGCATGATGAAAACTACTTTTTTCTTCTTATATGCTCTGGCATTGACATGTAATTTCCGGACACCTAGGAAAAACTCGCGCGTTTGATCTCAGATATGGTACGCCACCGCCCGATGAAATATTAGAGATGCGTAATCCGACTGTGTCGTCAACTGATGGGATATCGGGCCGATTGGCTGCCACGTCTCAGACAAGCAGTGCAGTGACATTCCTTGAGAATATATACGTCGTCAAACCGTATTAACAATAATATAATTCTCAGATTCAGAAGTTAACAACATTTAGCAATGACATTTCGAAATTGTTTTCGCTACGTGAGAAAATTCTGACAGTACCTTTTTGATTCGAGGAGAAAACATATACAAATACGATATGCATTGTGCGTCCGGTAGTAACACTACCGCAACAATATTACCGCGGTGTTATTTCTTTAAATAATGGCCGCGTAATCAAGGCGGCCACACCAGCAAATTAAATTTTATCGAAGCAATTAGTAAGCTAAGTAAGTGTTAAGTCGGTTTAAGAGATGGAAACACGATAAAACGGGCCGGCGTTACCCGCCGTGCAAGTGCCACTTCAGTTGCCAACGGTAGTACGGCACAACGGCGTAGTTAATAGACTCATAACGGCCTCTGCAAATTGTAGTAATTAAGGCACATGGAGTTAATGTATTATGAGGAGGATGGCAAAAATGTATCCATTACTCCTGAGCTTCGCAACCCAAAAGAATCCCCGACCCAAAAGAATTGCGAGTCATATAGAACGATGAATATACGATTATTTAATTACTCCCAAATTATAACTATTTTATTTCGTATAGGATTTATTTCGTATATCACAAATAAATAAAACTCCTCGCGCACGTACTTTTCTGATTCATGAAAACTAAATTAATACTTACTATGTATATCTAAATAGAAAGTTTGATGCGCCGCCGGGAGCGCGAGCAAAAATTCAGTGTTGTCTAATGGAGGCCAGATGGCGAACGGTGGGTTAATTGATGCATTTTCACGACGGCGGAAAGACCTCCCTCTCTTCCGTGATGGATTCACAACATAGACGTTGCGCCGTTCTTTAAATGGCGCTATGGAGCGTGCAAAACCAGTGACGGTGGGGGAGGGCGGTGGAGGGAAAAAGAAATCGACTGCTATCTCTCGCGAGCCACTTAACGTTGCTTAAAAAGGCGCAGTCATTTAATTTGTAGTTTCTTAACATTCCACGGGGAAAACTTTCCTCGGCTGATTAATTCCCCTTTTCCGCTACGCGCCTCTTATCCCGGCCGCGCTATCCCATCTCCGCAAGTTACTGCTATCCGGATGAGGGAATAGCTATGTAAAAGAATCTCATTTAACTTCAAACGTGTATGTGTATATATATATATTTTTTTTATACATATATTGACTTATACTCTAAGAAATTAGAATGAAAGAAAATGTTGGTATTTTTAATTAAAGATTTTCTATAGGAATGAACGAAAAAAAAATCAAAATTGCCCAAAAATCCTTCATTCGTGTGTTCCTTCCCCCTTCCCTCTGAGGATATTTAATTAAAAAATATAAAATTTCCTTTTGTTTTAATTTCTTAGAATATAAATCGTTTGGATGTTTGAGAGGAGAATTTATTTTGCTTAATAAACAATCTCCGAAGCGTTGCACGGCAACACGGAATGTGAATCTATTCTCTTACGTCGGCGCGATAACACCATGGTAGTTCATTAAAGACACTATTTGCTTTGGTTATCCACACCTGTCTCAAAAGGCAGGCTGCGGACCTGCTGAAAAGGATACTTTCATGGTCGCTCCAACCGTAACCGTATGTAAGCGTGTCTAACAACCTGGGTGACTGATTACAAACATTGGGTAGCCCTTCCTCACATACGACGGTTTCCCCGCAGTCTAGCGTATCTAATGATGACGGCTTTTGCTGTGTTACCTTTGAACGCGGACGAGGACTCGACCTTTATGCCACGCTTCCTATCTTCGTTCAACCATTTGACACTTCTGCTATTCGTCAATGAGTTTAATTAGCGCGACGGGGCCGGGATTGGGAAGGCTTTGCCTTCAAACTGAAGTGCGTCCTTATACCTACTCTCTCTCTCTCGAGGGCCATGCATTTCCTAATTCCGCCCGCTAGGCATTAACCGCGACGTAAGTTAACTGGTAAACATTACAGATATCTGATGTCCGTTGATACTGGATTGATTACTAAAATCAAATAAACGATTTGCCGGTTACGTTAATTTCGCGTTAGTAACAAGCTGGATCGTTAATTTAACTCGTTGATTGATATAATTAATAAACCATATACTATGTTAATCCAATGAGAATCATGACGTAGACATTATTAAGTTTTCACGCATGCTGCAGTATAATTATCCAAAACAGAATTGGATTAGCGTTACAATTTAGGGATAGAAAGGGAGAGGAAAATGGAGCGAGAGAGAGAGAAAGGTAGTATCAAATCCCACAGACAAATTAAACAATGTGGACAATAATAATTCATATCGGTTGTGAAATAGATACTCATCTAATGTGATTAATTCGATGCACCATCCATTATATTATATAAATGTATTCAATGTTAGTTATTCTATGCTGGCATGCACTCTTCATTCTTCCACTCTAATAATTATCTGTTATTTGCGGCCTCTGACAGTGACAGTATGATTTCACAACATAAGTATAATATAACGATGATGAAATCGATGACAGGAATGAGCATAATATTAATGAATATAAACGAGTGAATAATATTTCTCATTAATTTCGCAAGCAGTATTATACAGCACATTTGTGTATTTAAAAAATATATATCTTAAACAATTCGAATTATTAAAGAAATCAAGCAGATAACAAAATTCAAATATTTAATCCTATTTAATTCAAATATTTATATTCTGCGCATCAAGTTTATTGTACACGTTAGTATTTAGCGAAATGTGCGGATGTCCTTTTATTTTTGTACAGCTATTTACGTTACTTCTAACTTATGCACGCTCTGTATTCCGAATCAGAAAGGACAGCATTGTCGGCACGACCCTCAGAACCATGTAAAAGCGACATGGGCGCACTATATAAATCATATTCCTTACACAATGCTTGAGCAGAGGTATGGTAACGTATGCTCTTGCCAGCTCTGAAAAAAAAGTACACCGTGGGGCAAAAGAAATAACGGCAAGTTATGTTTTCCTCTTACAAAGGAAACAGATTTATTAGATACGTTATATCATATTGTACATCACATTATTGTTAATTACATTATACATTATAATCATATTATAATTATATGATTATAATAATGGAAATAATTATAATTGTAATTATACAATATTAAATATTATCAATCTTAGTGTAGTAAAGGCCTATTATAAATATTATTTTATTGTTAATTTAAATTTTTTAATTTTCTGTAATTCATAATAACAGTGTGCAGTAAAGCGAAGATATATATCTCTCGACATTTCTTTTTTTTTTTATTACTTTTTATTAGATATATGCATGAAACCGAATTTTTTTACTACGAATTTTATATAAAATATACAAACTTGCTGCAATTGATTCATTTTCAGGCAATATTGTGATATAAGACTTCATCCCGCGATATATTTTCTTCAGAATAACGGTGTAGCCCATCTTTCAATAGTTTCGCGAAGAAAGATGTTTCCAATATGTTATATCGTATCTACTATATAAAACCGATCTGGAAAAATAAAGCGGAGAAAGAGAATACACAATAATCTATATATAAATTTAAAATTTTTATTGAGGATCGTCTTCACGATGTTACTTAAATAATTTTACATTGGATGTTTAGACAAGTCATTCCAGTCGCGAGTTCCGTCGGAAATCAATGCTCGCTTATGCACATAAATATCGTGATTCGTTATTGACCGAATATGAAAATCGTTGACGCGGATTATGGTACATCGATAGCGACGTTACTCATCGCTCTTTCGCCCTGTATGGCGACGCAAGTTTACGCTCCAAACTCGCCGGATCGGTAAGCGCAGTTTTGCCGGAACGACCTCAGAGAGCCGCGTAAAAGCGACACGGTCCGCGCCGTGTGTAAATCAAACCCCGAACACGATGCTCTCGCTCTGGTGCAGTACCGCGCTGCACCCGCGCGTTCGCCAGCCAACCCCGATGTTCCCTTCGTCTCCCGTCGCCCTCCCCCCCCCCCACGCTCTCTCCCTCGGAGCGAACACGAGCGCGGGCGGGCGCGCGTGCACTTGTTTAATGTACAAAAGGCAGAATGCACCCGGGAGAAGTATTCCCATTATATCGCTTTGGTCGGGCCGGGACCGGGTTCTGTTGCGGGATCGCGGTTTTACCCGGGTATAGAGCGCGACCTGTCCGAACGGAAAGAGCATGATATGTGTAAACACACGCGCGTCCGCGCGCGCCAGTCTAGCACGCGCACAGTCACGCGGGCACAGCCAGGTCCCGCTTGACTCGACAGCAGGGTCATATACGGGCAATCGCCTGGATCTGCCGCGTCCGATATAAAAGGACCACCACCGTTGAACCGATTGCGCCTGTACGAGGGCCACATACCGTATTTGGTGCGCTACGATAAAATCATCGGGCAGTTTTCCAATATCAGTGTAATGCGGACGCGATTCGTTCGATGTTGTTCCCGTCGTAAAAGTGCTAGTCGCTTCCCTTCCCCCTTCCCCCTTCCTCCCGGCCTCCCTCCCCTCCCCCGTAAAAACGGCCACTAGAAAGCTTTGTTAACTTCTCAATCTCCACCTCTTAAGAGGGTATCATTACGCATCTAATGGGGTGTATAAATTTTTGGGAAAAATTCGAATAATCGCCGGCCCCGTTCTCTCCCTGTGGCGTCGTATTTCTCCCCCGCTAGTCAAGTAAAGTAAATAAATGCATCAGTATTATACTCAGGGGTCTAATGTACGGGAGATTTTACGGTTAACTTGCAACAACATTATACAATGGTACCTACACGCTATTTTATTTTACAGTTAACTATGTAATTTCATAAATGTTTGCGGACGAAAAATTTTAAGCCACGTGTGCGCGTAAACATGCGTGCGCCGCGAGCAGGAAAACGGGAAGTCCTTTTTGACCGAGATTTAAACGCGAATTTTACCCGCCCTCGAGCCGTTTGAGTTAATTTCATTGAGTTAATTCGTAACGTACAGATATGTCTCGTATATTTTTATATTAATTATTTTATTTGTTTTATGAAAAAACACGTTCTCTATTAACAAATGTGCGTGAATGTGCGCATTCACATTTTCACAATGTGAAAATTATTTGAACTGTCACTATCGGTACAATGAAAAAAAATTATCTGGTTGCATTAATTGGAAACTCTAGAATTTTCGACCTTCCGTTCTCTCGTTTACCGAACGAAAGGTACAAATCCGATACATTTATAGTTAAATCTGTCATATGTTAAATCAAACATTCTAATCGAAATAACCAGATATTTTAATTACGACAAAAGCAATTCTAATTGGTATGATCAGAATGCATTGTGAATTGCTTTTATTGTTATCGATTATTAGTCTATTTGGTGGTGATGCATTCTAGGAAATTTGATAGATTTTAATAAAAATATCAATTTAATCTTTAATCTATAATAATTGCAATGCACATACGATGATTGTGAAATAATTTACAATAAATCTTTTTTTATGAAAATATAAAAACTCAAGATAAAAATTGTGTATGCATGATTACTTGTGCGCTACATAAATTGATAAAAACTTAACATCAGATTGCACCTGATTTTTTAAAGTTATTGTCATGAAAAATCTAATAAGAAACAATTTAAGTGACATTCATTGAGTAACGCTCCCCTACTTCCTGTCGGTGCAAAAAACATTTTTCTCACCGAACGCTTGGAGAATAATCTGTGATCCGTGCGCGGTGTGTCCTAACCGCATTTATCAGATAAAACCAAAGAGAGAATTCGTGGGAATTGTATCGAGAGTGTAACAACGTTCACCCAATTATACGTACGGAGGCGCACATTGCGCGCGCGCGCGTTTCATAATTGGCCATGCTCGAGTGATACACGTTCTGTTTATAGGATGATAGCGGCGGGATGATACGGCGAAAACAGAAAGCGGGGCGGATTCGGCGCGGCGTAATTGGCGTCGTGAAGAGGAAAACGAGAGGACACGGAAGGTCCCGGGGTATAGATGCTGGAAGTATCTCACCGTGGCTCTCTGGAAGGCAGCCGGTTTCGCTGTGTTTATACATGTGCGGTTTGCAGGCATAACAGTCGTTAGGTAAGTTTGGTCTCGCATTGTGTCTGTGCAACGTTGTGCCGTTTGTACACGTTAGTCTACGGATTACACCCTTCCGCGCGGCTCGGGCTACCCACACACACACATACACACACACACATACACACACACACACACATACTGCGAGGGGTTACAATTTTCGTGCCAAGGCGAGCGGGCCAAAGGGCCCGGATGTGTGACGCGAACGAATCGGTAGGAACCGCGAGATGCCGCGGGCGCACGAGGGGCGCGCGGTGCTGAGGTTTTAGACGTATCGATCTAAAGTGAAATAGTTTGGACCTTTCCTCAACAGTGAGTGGGACACGGAAAGCCATCGTCTCTCTTTCTCTTTCTGTCTCTCGCAAAGCCGCCGGAAACGTCAGCGAGAACGCGCGCGTACTTACCCGACAACGGCGGGTTCATGCACGCGAGAAAATGTGCACGCGAGTTACTTTCACGAGGAAAAGTACAACGTAATTCGAGCGTTATTCTGTTCACGTAAAAACGCAACGCCCGCTTCCTCCATACGCCATGCATACAAATTCCGTAATGCACGACTATTATAGAATATAGGGATGCACATCCTCCTCCTCCATGCACACATTGCAGAGGGGCGATAATATCGTAATACATTGCCCACGCGTATATAAGTCCGCGCGTTATCTGACGCGTCGGGAAATAATGTGTGCCGTTGCGCATTAGCCCTCGGAGGATAAACACAAGGTATCGGTTGACATTCGCGATTTAACGTTCTAGATAAAAGTTAATTAGACCTATTCGATCATACATACAAAAAACGGGCTTGTTCGAAGTTAATGGAACGTCGCTTTTCGGAAAGGAAAAAAAAAAAACAAAACAGCGCAACAAAAATTCATACGAATATATACGATACATCGTGCGCAATATTTCCGCGTCGATATACGAAATTTCTCATTCATTATCTTCATTCGCGTCAATTTCGTTTACGTTATTGCAGCGTAAAATACGTGGCAGTTATCTGAAATTTTCGAACAAAATGGAAAAGAAGGATCACGAGATAAATTTTCAATCTAGTCGCGAGTTCTCGATATATCATGCAGACAGAGAGAGAGAGAGAGAGAGAGAGAGAGAGAGAGAGAGAGAGAGAGAACGAAAGAGAAAAGGGCTAATTCACTATCGGAATAAAATGTGCACGCGTCAGTTAGTATTCCTATTATTCTCTTCCCGCAGTCTTACGTATCGGAAAAATATTAATTAGTCTCTTTTGCTGGATGCACGTGGATGAACGCGGCTCCCACAAAGAGTTACCGGTAACGTCGGGTTACAATGAAAGTAACCCGCTGCACCGCGGCCGTGCAGCCCGCTCGTTTCGTTTCCTATTGTAATAACCGCGCCTTTGATCACTGCTACGAATTGTTCAATCGATGATAAGTAAGTAAGCCGTGCTACTGCGCGCCGCGCTTCCGCGATCCCGATCGTGCGGTAATGGCTAATCTCCCTTGCGAAAACGGTCGATACGGCTGTTAGAAATGATAATAACTGCGCACTTGGGGAAGTTCTACCTTACCTCGGATTATGCAATTGGCTTGGCTCTATCTGAGCGGCTTAGCCGCCCGCCTGCGCAAATATATAGGTCTGCAGATACGAACGCGGATATGAATATAAATATATATGTGCCTAGTCGGGAGCGCGCGCGCGCGCGCCTATACAGCTATTTACTTCGAGAACTTCGGGAACGTTATTCGATGCTCGCTGTTAAACACTTGTCGCCTATATATATATATATATATATATATCGTAACTTGTATACTACTTTCATAGAGGGAACGCGATATGAATTTAAAATGCGACCGCATTCTCTCCCGCGCCCGCCTCACCGGCACGCGACGATACGTCATTACTCTTCGTCACGATCTACTCCCAAGTAATGCAGCTATAACTTAATCACACGGGAAAATTTTCGAAGCAATTTAGGAACGAAAATTAATCATCGTTGCAACGTTGGCCGTTTTCAGGCACGCAAACGTATACGTATCGAAAGCGTCGAATGGATCTATTTCGGTCATGTGCCCGAGTATCATCCCGTAACGAAGCTAATCTGTATGAGTATCGACGCTAATCCACACGTATTTCAAATATCTGTCGATGTGTCGATGTGTCGTTGATCAGCCTGAATAGATTTCACGTTACGTGTCGTATATATGCCAAATTATTCATATATAAAACTGGTCTCTCATCTATGCGCTTATTGTAGCCTTCAATTTGAAGTTTAAAATTTCGACCTTACGTCGCAAAACGTATCACGAACACGTAGTCCTCTTTCATTTCGGATAAAACGCCGCGAGTTTTACTTGAAACTCCGCGATTGAAGTCGCCTATGTGCCATTTTCTGTGCGTTCGCTTTGTTGAGCTGGCAATTACTTGCAAGTAATTTTTATTAATTAATCCGACTTTATGATGAATTAATGACCCACCTGGGCTGGATGAACTATTCCATCCTAGGTACGTTACCGTACCATTTCCCGTATATCCATCTTCATTTTAGTTTCATCATGATCGTCCATCCAGAATTTCACCGTCATTATTTTATAATTTGAGCTTTACTCTACCGTTTTAATGTAACGTCACGACGAGACAAATATGTATTTTTTTTGTGCTTCCCGTAAATTTAATAATTGATTGTCAATTTAATTTTTTCTTCGTATATGCTTTAAAAATATACCGAGCGCCACGGTCACGCGACCGAATATTCCCAGTATATTTCACTTTATCATTTATTAACGTGTGTCCATAATTAATTATTGATAGAAATACGTGAAGTGGTTAATTCAACGAACGCTTCATTAAATGATGCGCATTCACTGTCGGTGATATCAAATTGATATGGCATTTAACGTACGTTAGATTTACAATTCATTGTAATTATCAACATCATTGTCTGACGATATATCTCTTGATATATTATTTTCGTTCAAATTTTTTAAAATGTCACGATTTATCATTGAACATTGGCTTACACTGACCTCTGTACAAAAATTATATATCATAAAATTACATTTAACAGTTACAGTATCTAATTTTGGTATTAACCACTATTAAAGATGCATATTTACACATTTTTGTAAGTGAAAACAACTTAAAAATAAAATTATTTTTCTTTATATAGTATATGTAAAGAAAAATAATTTTATTATATAGTAATTATATGGTAACGTTGTATAGTAATACTTTTACACACATAATTTTACATACTTTCTTTACAGTGTAACTAAACTTATGTATTTCGACAAGTAATTATAGTAAATTCATTAATTATGTTAAAAATGTTAAATGTTGCTGCGTAATCGGTGGTAGATCATGTTGAACGCAGCTTCTGTCGATTATAACGATAAACTGCTCGCGGAGAAGTTTGAACTTCATTTTGCCGAACGGCAAGCAAACTATACTTAAACTACACGAGAAGCTATGACGGATAATCTGGTCGCGCTTTCGCTCGATCGAGTCCTCCTTTCCGAAAGAGCCACAAACGATGGCACCGGCGAGATGTAAATTTTGCGTGAGCTTCTCCTTCGCTTGGAGGACAGCAAGTGAGAAAACAATGCTGTGCGAAGAACATAAGCTCCCGGCTTAAGCCAACAAAACTAGCGTGAAAGAAGGGGGCGATTAAGCGGTTTACGCCGCGGCCGATAGCTTTATGAAAGTGTGCGTATACATATATCCGCGTTGAAAAAACGCGGCGAGGAGAGAGAGCGTCGCCAGTGTAACCGTCCCCCTCCTCCCCTTTTTTTTTCTTGCAATCGGCAATCTCTTAAAAATAATTCTCCGTAGGGAATCGTTCCTAATACCGCGAAACATTCCCCGCTCCCCCTCTTCCCGCGGAAAGTACGAATAAAAAATGTTAGATTTAAGACAGCTCGTTACAAGCGATAAGCGGCAGGCGATCCTTCTTCATAGCTCCCCTCATCGCTCTTCCTTATACCCTTTTTCAAAGAACGAAACGATCTGACATCGGCAATGAACCGAACACGCGTTCTAACGTGTATCATGTTCTCTGACGTTTCACTCGTTTTCCCATTTGTTTTATCACGCAGGTATCAGCCATAGAGAATGATTTATTTATTGCTCCGGAATTTTCTCGTTTTCCCGAGTTTATTACGGCAAGCGTTTATTTAAACGTATCTTCGAAACTAGAAATTATTTTTCGTGAGTCCGCGAAGTGAAATTGTGTCACATCAAATTGAATGACGAACACACTCGCCGACAATTTATGAACTATCGTGTAAGTTATACACACATTATATGAATTTACGTTTCATATTACGACTGATTTATTTAAAGAATACATTATCGAAAATTCCAGTGAATTTATCGCGACAGCGTGAATTACGCAAAGTGCCACATTTGCATCGATTCAGAAAGTGTTAACGATTCAATTAATTAATCCTATTTAATGGGATTTAATGTTTGCAAAGTAAAATGATTTCTACGGCTCTCGAGTCGCGAGCCGCGCGCGCAATTGTTGCAGTTGTTGATAAGCCGTTGTACCGTGCGTGTTGTTGGAGCGCCGATGCAAATCAATAAACACACTTTAACAGAGGTATTCGAGGTACATTAATTTGCCGATACTTTTATCAGCGATGGCGCAAACGTCCGTCCGTATATTTTTGGTAAATCCCGAGCAACATTTAAAACGGACGCTCGCGGAATCGTAGGAAATTATTGATAACAGACTTTTATCACCGACCGGGAAAGCTCATCGCGCGATTATTAATCAATTTTACTGCCATTCAACGTGTGGCAATACGGCCGGCGATTGAGTTAATGAATGCTGCTAAATACACGATTATAAAGAGGCCGGCCGTGCGCGCTCGCTCGCGAAGCCGCGTTTCATCAATAACTGTTTGCTATCTGAATTATGTAAAGTAAATCCCCGCGGGGGTAAAGAAGATAAAATATCGTTTCAAACGAGATTACACTCGGCTTTTTTTTTTCTCTCGTCGCCGGTCAACCTTTGTGTACAATCGATAGACATCGGCCCCTGCTCCCTTCTCCCTCTCCCCCACCTTTGAATATTTTTGGCATTTCGCGCTTCATTTACCATCGGCAATGGCCGGATTGCCATGCGTTTTCATTCAATTTGGCCACGGTTGATTACGCAACAACGCTGGCAGCGCATAACCGAGTTTTAATACATTTAATTACATTCGTCGCTTTGATAAACACCTCGGTAAAGATATACAAACGGATTACGTAATGGACTGCTGATAACTACGATCCACCGAACCCGGTCTCGGGGCGCGCGGCCGAATTTTAACACGACTGGCTAATTTATGCTAACAACGGCGGAATAAAGTAGCCGGCTTATTCGCGCGATTCATTTTCCGTGCTCACCCCGGCTTATCCCGGTTCCGCGCTGAAGTCCCGGATTTAGAGCGACGAGAATCCAAAAAGTCGGAAATCAACTAAGTAATTTATATCGGAGAAGTTGGTTTGCAAATACGTAAAATATTAATTGAGAGCGACTCGCTGGTAAGACTCGAAACGCGTCTTATTTCAAGATCGCTGAATGTAACGGAATGTAACACCCCCGCGAGCAGATATGTCTGAAAAGTGGCCATAAAGTCACCGATGTAACCTAGCTACTATACCTTGCTGGCCCCACCGGGAAGACGGTTACGTATTTCATATTCACTTACCGACGCACTCAATTAAGACTCCAGAGAGGAATCGTCTTCACCTCTCCGCCGCCCGCCGCGGCGCGCAGTCCACGAACTTGCCGCTGGATATTATCAAAGTTTCGTCGCCCGTTTTCCGTCGGGGCCCGAATCTCTCTCTCTGTCTGTCTCTCTCTCTCTCTCTCTCTCTTTCTTTCTCTTTCCTCTCTCTCTCTTTCTGTCTCTCTCCCTTCGCGAACAATAAAAACGCGACTGCGGAATAAATGCGTTTTCCTCCCCCTCCCCTCCCCCCATTGTGAAAACGAACCGGGATGGCCTCCGCCTGTGTTTCCTCTCCCGACCACCGCGCCGCGGATCCGTCGTGACCTCCATCCCGCTCGCGCTCGTTTCATCCCCGCCGTCTCACCCCTCGTTCGTATCGTTGTCGTCGTCGTCGTCGTCGTTGTCGTCATCCGCGTTGTTGTTCGCGATCCGCGCCGCACGCGGGAGCGGAATGAACGCGCTGATGCGATAAAGTCCTCGTGGTGAGACCGGGCGCGACGCGACGCGCTGTGGGTATGCGAAGTTATAAATTAATACAGATTACGCCGCGCGGCATTATCCACCCGCGATCTGAAACCGCACGCGAAACCGTAGAACGCGCGCGCACGCGTGCACGCGGCGTCGTCCGTTTTGTTTCTTGCACACGCGGATGGCACGGATGGCGAAGTTTCACGCGTTTGCTGCGCGAGCTCTATCGCGCGCGCCTCGTCACATCCCGTCATTTCTTTGATTATTTCGTATTTCCTTGCGTGGAAATGCTAGTTATTTGTCAGCCTCAATAAAAGCTCGACAATGTTTATTTATTTATTTATTTTTGTACGCGGATCTCTCCGTTCGATCGACGCCACAAATGTTGCGACACGTGATTAATAACAGACCGATGACACATATATAGGATTCGCCTTGACGAATTAAAAACGAAAAGAATGGTTTTGCTAAAGTTTAAAAATTTCGCTAGACACAGTTGTAGATGAAAATAAGTTTGTTGGACCATCGAAATAATTATGTTGAACGCTTAAATGTTGATAACAATGCTGCAAAAAGTTTTCAATTTCTAGCATTTGATTTGAGCATCCTACATAATTATTATTTTGATGATCCAAACAAATAACAACAATTTTTGGATTTGTATCTTAACCAAAATTTTAAATAACTTGAGCTAAACGTTCTTTCTGTCTGGAAATAGGTACACGAAAAGAACGATTTCGTTAAAAGATCTAAAAATTTGCTGAAAACATTATCTGAAAATAATTTTTTTTTAAATCATCCAAATAATTTATTGGAATGTTAAAACTGATAAGCTTTGCTATAAAACGTTTTGATATTCTCACAATCATTTTGACTTTCGTACAAAATTATTTTGATTATTGAACAAAAATTATTTTCAGATCTGGATTCAGCAAAAGCGTTCTCTCCATGTAAATTTGAAGATTTCAAAGCGTGAGTGCAATAATAATCCAAACCCAATTTCTAATAAAATATATAAATATTCCATTTTTCTATAACTTTTTCGTAAAATTGCGGTAGAAAATGGTAAAATATTCTTTTGTCACGTTCACATCTAAAAAATACATTTGCTTAATTATTTTCGGACAATAAACTATATCCATAAAGTAGGTGACTTATATAGCCGCATGAGCGACTCTGTTACTTCAGCTCTAATATGATTTACATGGAACGCGGCAGATTTTTTGCATTCCACAAATACGCGACGTGATTCTCGCGTTTATTTGGACCAGTGCAACTGCTGCACGCTCGTAAGTTATGCACGTTATAGCCCACGCCATTCCTTGCCAGTTTAATAATAAGTTTCCGTCGTAATAATTTCGCAATTTATATTTCGGCGGCGTGAGGGAAACGAGAGGTGAAGTTATATCGACTGTCGGAAATTTAACGAGTCAGAGATTAAAAAAAAAGCGAACGATACTTTCGCGACAGCTCCGTGTATCCTCTTAAAGTACATAATTGTTACCCTGTCGACATATAATATTGCCCTTCGAGGCCGTTTTGAGATATAAATAATATCTCCATTAATCATCGCATTATACAACACGCGATGCTCGTGACTACCGGATGTTGCAAAAGTAATTAGTTGCAGACGCTACTGCGATATTCTAATAAGAAAGCGGAGACAGAGGATTAATGGGTATAACGTAATTGCCAATTTTCAGAAAATTGCTCGAAGATTTATATCCTCGAATCTTTGTACTTTCACGCAGGCGAAGGGGTGGGGAGAGGGGTTCGAAATTCACGTATTAATCATCTTCTACGATCTACAATGCGAGTAATGAGTCAGCTTCACTATTCGCGAAAAGGATTTTATATTAACTTCTTCCCTACACAATTCGCCTTGCAATTAAATGATACATGCAGTTTTCCTTTCCTATGTAAAGTATTAATTGCAGCGAATTTGTGTAGAGACATCACGTTATAAGGTGTATATTGATTTCGGGATAGTGTGCAAAGAGTAACCATCAATCATACTCTTTTTGAGAAACAAAATAAAAAATCAGATCATTTATGCTGAAGGTTCAATTATTGATTTCTCTCATGTATGTCTATTGCAAAAGTACTTGCGATGCACACGGTTGCTTATAATTTACTTACTTTAATTTGTGATTTAAGTTTATTTTTGTGACAATTGTGAGTTATATTTAATTAAATTTGATTACATATAAATTTATGTCTAAAATCTTCAAGTATCATCATAAAATTATATTTCTAAAATTATTATATAGTTAAAGATTATGCCAATAAATATTATGTTCCGGAGTTTTTTTTTATTTTGTTGAATATCTGCATTTTACGCGCATAAAAAACAAGACCTTTTTCTCCGGTCCCCGGATTAGCATTTTTTTTTTTTAACGAGCGTTCTTACGTACTCTTTTTCTCGTGATCCAGGGATGGTAGCCCTAGCAAAGAGAAATCTAGACTCTAGAACAGTACCTCTCCGCAAATGCACTTCGATATGCCCTTTTCGCGCGAGGGAAGGGGAGGGGAGGACTAAACGACGCGCATTAGCGTAAAGCGCAGCGCGAATAACCCTCCATCCGAGCGGCACTCGACCGCCCGCTTCTCGCACGTAACCCTATCTCTAAGAGGCGACGAACGAGCCTTTCAAATCACCCCGGGCTCCGGTCGCCTTATCTAGTGAATTATGTAATAACGAGTACGGCGCGTCTCGTGAACCATTTTTCCCGGGAACGAAACTGCTTTCCCGTCGAAACAATGCGGGGGGGGGGGAGCGAGGGAGGTTGATACCTCCGCCTCTCACCTCTACTGCGAGGTCCTCTCACCGTGGCTCTCCGCCGTCTCGACGACGACGGGAATGAATTTCCGTAGCATTTATAATGGAGATCCGGACGCGTGCGGGCGTCGCCGCGTTTTCCACCGTTTTCCGAGGGGAAAAGACTGCAAGCTTCGGAGGCGGCTGCGACGTAATAATCGTAAGCCCGGCTTGTCGTCCCGCGACGCTATGTCAGTAGTAAAAAGAGCGTTTTACCGAGCGTAACGGTTCACCACGGGGGAAACGGGCGACGTCGTGAATACGTCAGAGGGGCCGCCTCCAGATTACGCCTTCGAGGCGTTGAGTGGATCTTTCGTTGTTATTCCTTCCCGATGCCCGCCGGTGGTGGTGAATGTCCGAGTTAAATCGTGTCAGAAAACGGAACGGGTAGAGTAACTCGAAGGGACGATAGCGCCCGTCACGTAAAAAAGCTTTACGGTCGACCGCGGGACTTACGTAAAGGATTGATGATCAACAACGGAACGGCAGAGACGAAGGAGACGGTAAATGTAACATGGCGTGTCTTATCAATACTCCTTTAAATTATTATCTTTCTTAATTCGTAATTATCGAATATCAGTAAACACCGTTAGAAATTTCTCGAACTGAATTGTTCGAGGATATATGGTATGTGTGTGTATGCCTCAAAATATAAAAGACGACGGATAAGACAATTAAATGCAAATAGATTAAGTACTGTGCGCGGAGTTTAAGAGTTTTATGAAGTAATAAAAAACGTCATCCTTTCTATACACGCGCGTGTTTTCCCTCGAACAAGACGGTAATAAAATACTTTATAGAAGGTAGTAGTTGCTTTAAGAAGTAAGTAATGTTGCCACCCGACGTGCGAGGGTCTTTGCGACTTCAGTTTTAAGACGGTGTAGAGTTCCCGCGTTATTTTGTTTTACGATGACATTGACGATAAAGATAACGTGAAAGTATAGATCGATTCGGGAATATTGCAGGTAATAAAATGTAATTTTATGAATAAAAATTTTCGCGAAAGAATAGAACGGGGATAGCAGTAATCCTCGTTGAATCATGCCGATTATTGGCATCTACATACGTAAAATTGATATAACTGGAAAAAGAATAAAATTAATAGCATTGGAAAGACGTTTTTTTTCTCTTTATTTTATTACAATTAATATCATTAGTTTTAAGTGTATTTAATAATTAATGCGGAAATAAAATAACTCTACCGAGTTTTCAGGATTAATAAAATGAATATATAATAAATGATTGCACGAGAATCTAAATTATAAACGAAATAGCAGGTTTATTTAAAGCTCTCTCGTCCAATGCGACGTCCCATTGTACGAGCAGACGAGAATCGTTTGCTGTTGACAAAAAACCTTCATGTCTTGACGACGTAAAATCCATTCATTCGTACGTCTCCACGGTGATTAAACGATTCCGCGATGGCATCGTACGCGGAGAGAAAACTTTGAATGCGTTTGCGTAGCACTCTTCCGTGATCCTACCGCTGAGCAACCATCATCATCGTCGTCCTCCTCGTCGTCATTGTTGTTGTTGCTGTATTTCCCAAACACATACGCAGACATAACACTACCTAGTTTGTTAGTTCTTCGAGATCGTTAAGCAGCGTATCCCCTAGAGGTTTACTCGATTATTATCCGACAAACCCGTATACATATATATATATATATATATATATATATATGTAACATTCAAGTAACTCGATATAACTCAATGTAAGTTATTATAACATACGCGTTTGATACTGCGCGCTATAGCAACCAGTAATTCTACACTCGCTTTTAGTTGGATAAATATACGACCGCAGTTATATTGCGTTTGCTAATTACTTTTTAGAAATTGTCCTTCGTTTTGTTCGTCGGATTAATAACTCTCTCAGAATTCGATATCATGTTCCCGAGTGTTGCGTATCGCGCGATGATATACGTAGTAAAACTATACTTTGCATGTGTATTTATGCAAATTTAAGATCTGCAGATATACATAGGTATCGCTCATTTGCTTCAATAATGACGTTATTGAAAAATTGTCATCTTTGAGTTACTCGCGAAAAAGGAGCGGAAACATAAAGAAAGATCACATTTATATAAACATACTTTTATTTCTCTAATTAACTGTACACCAAAATTGCATTTTAAAATTAAATAAATTATAAAGTTTTAACGATTGAAAACATTGAAATTTATTTCCTGGAAAACTTGTTTTTTTTTTTTTTAGTTGTGTCGTTGTAGCAAATGAGCGATATATGTATATCTGTAGCTACATCTCGAATATTACATGTATATATCAATGTTTTGGCTTTGGGAGAAAAATATATCGCGTGTAGAAGAGATATTAATATATTACTCACGTGTGTATGCACACCTACGGGCACGTAAAATATTGTTAGTTGGTTCCGTTAGGAAGAATCCATTTATTCACGTAGAGGTTATACCACTGGTATCCTCCACGAGCTCATACACATAAGAGCGCGAGCGCGAGCTAAAATTCCCGTTATTTCGGAATCCCATCGTTAGATTCCAGTCGTTGCACAGTTTTGGCGAAAGTACCGTCGGACAACCGAAACGGGGAGGGCTCTGTAAATAGCGGCTTAATTATACGGACGCCTGTACTCTGCAAAGCAAATCAGGGGTACCGAAGACAGGTAACTCTGCCTGAGCTCGAACAATCCCTCCGCATCTGTGTTGGAACGGGCGAATTTTACGGGTGTACGTATTCGAGTCGAGCCGAGTCCCGTCGTGCATTTGTGGCGATACATAAGAATACACAGGATGCGCCCGCATCGTAATCACCGTAACGACGTATGTTGTTTTCATTAAAACATTACGCTAAAAAAACGCAATGCAAGTTTTTGCAACGTGTGAACGTTATGAAATGTTAGTTGTTATATTTTATACGCGAGATTTTCTTTCTATTATTGAATTTCATAAATTAAAAAAGTTTGGCGAAATAATTATATCCGTTAGCCTTCCAATATATATAGGATTTCTATAAATCCGATGAGATTACACTTAAATTGTATCATTATGTTAAAATTATCCAATATTATCATCCATCAAATATCGCGCTTTGTTCGTATATATAAATTTTTTAATAATAATAATTAACTCCGCGAAATCAGGCGCTATACATGAAATGTGGATCACCCTGTACACGTATACACGCGGCGTACACGTGAAATCAATAGTTGTGTACGCGTACGTGTGCCGCCGTATGTACGTGTATTGTCAAGCGTTTCCCCGGGATTACCAGAGTTTCACTTCCAGCCCAAGATGCTCCCCGAGCTCGGCAGCCAACTATTAACTGCATCTAATTACAAGGGTTGATGCAACATAGATGCCTAATTAATGGCTGCGAGATTTACGCGCAGATGCGCGTGAGAGTTTAGGCCGTTTTGCATAAGACGTCCCGATGATGAATGCTTTTCATACCGTTTCCCGAATCCCGATATGCGTTTGTCTGACAGTTAATTTTCCACGGATGCGTCTACGGAGATGCGTCCACCGTCCACTTCAATTATGTTATAGAAATAACGGGCGATATATTCCCGCGCGGCGGGACGGACGGATTCTTCGCGATGCGCAGCACGGCCGCGGCCTGGCGAGGAACATGCCCGTCAGGTCGGTGGCGACCGAACGATTAGGGTCGCGACCGTGAGAGACGCTTCTCTCGAGATAGCGTCGTTACGAGTAAGCACCTCGTTACGGAACGCCGGAACGGGGTCGGCGGGGACGAGGAGAGGGGAGGAGGGAGAGAACGTAAAAGTCAAAGAACGTAAAAAACTATCTAGATAGCTTGACGTTCTCGCGTGAAATTCAAAAACGAACTCGCGGCGGCGCGTTCAGGCGAGATCAGGGAGTGAGAGGTTGTATCATTAAAACTCGATCTCTCCCCGTCGTGTCACCTCAGGGACGGCGCCGGCATCTCGCAACACGTCACGAAGAGTTAACAAAACGAGAGAAAGCCGCTACCAGGGATAAAAGTTTCCGCGCTCAATTTATCGCCTAAGTAGCGTCGTTTACGAAACTTGAATCGCGTCGGAATCCGCGCTTCCTTCATCCGCCCCCCCCCTCTCTCTCTTTTTCTCTTTCTCTCCCGTCCCGTTTCTCGCCAATTCGTTCTGTCTTGCCTTTCCTACCGCGCGCCCGCCATCCGTTTTATTTGCATTTTGTACAACCCTTCCAGAGATTTCTGGCTCAAACTGGTTCAAACTACCGAGCGATATACGAAACGGTGGGTGGGGGAGGGCGGGCGGGGACGGAAAGGAGAAAACTCGGGGGGGCTGCATGGCATCGGAAGGGATGTGTTACAGTGCCGTGAAATTCATATAACACGGATCACTTCTTTCCCGAGAGAACTTCGCGCAAACGTCGTGTGCGCCGGGGATGTTCAATCGTGCACGCTGCATTCTTCCGCAAAACTCTCAAAATTACTAGTAATCGCGAGAATATACGATTACTATTTTCTCATACGTGCCGTGCATTGATTCAATACGCAGGAGGGAAGCGTTATAACGAACATTTTCAGAGGTTTCCTCGGACGATGTACGAAAATTGGGTCAATTTCTATTACGGTATATTAGGGCATTAAGACTGATGGTTATTGTAAGATTTCCGGAGGGAGGCAACGAAATCGTGCGCATAACGTGTGTGTGTATATATGTGTTTAATAGAATCAATTTTCTTACAGGAAGATCTCTCGTAAGAAAATTGATTCTATTAACTTTGGAGATCTCCTTATTTTTGGAACGCAATTGCAGATTCCTATCGAGTTAAATCTGTTATCTATGCATGTAACATGAAAAACGTAAAATCTTTTATATTTAAAAATATACGATTTGTTTTTCGACTATAGGAGAACAGCTCCTCCGTTTTATAAATATTAATTATTTTATCCGGATGCAATATAATAAATATAGTATTTCAATTAGTAAAACACATAGGTATTATTAAAGATAGTATTACAATTAAGATAACGAATGATAGTTCGCGAATAATGGAAAACTTATTTTTTAAAAACTAAAAATGTGCAGCAAAAAAAATTATATATATATATTTTTTTTATTCCTAACGACGCATCATCTGACATTACTTACACGACGTCGCCCGCATTTCACGGTGCGCGAAATTGCCAGTAACGAAGAATAAGCCGGCATATTTGCATTATCGATAATCAATCGCGAATTTATTGAACTGCCTGTCGGGGCAATCAAGCAGTATTGCTCAATCAGCTGTAAAACAGTTGTCGGTTTTGTAAAGGACTGATAATATTGATGTCTCCTTTTTTTTACACTTTTCACGCTACTGAAAAATATCTTCTTAATATAACGATACAGGGAAAGAACAATTTTGCTGAATCTAGATCTGAAAATAATTTTCGTTCAATAATCAAAATAATTTTGTGCGAAAGCCAAAATGATTGCTAGAATATCAAAATGTTTTATAGCAATGCTTATCAGTTTTAACATTCCAATAAATTATTTTGATAATTCAACAAAAAATTATTTTCAAATATGTTTTTAGCAAAATTGTTAGACCTTTCAACAAAATTGTTCTTTCCGTGTATGAATGATTTTCTTATTTTCCATACTTCTAATATAATCGTGTTATACATTATACGTTAATCTAATTGCTCCGCCATTATTACATTGCCCAATAATAATATTAGTTTCTAATTAGATAAGTGGAATACATCGTCAACGTCCCCCATTGATAAACTAATAAATATCAATCGCAACACACACATGCACACAGAAAAAGCACTCATACATTTTGTACACGGTTTTGCCGAAATATCTAAACATTTAGCGAGATACAGATGAAAATAATTTTGTTGATCCATTAACATAATTATGCATAACATTCAAGCTAGTGATTAGAGATTCGAAAGTTTTTGCAGCATTATCGTCATACTTGAGCGTTCTACACAATTATTTTGATGGTTCTACAAAATTATTTTCAGATTTGTGTCTAGATAAATTTTTAAACAGTTCAGCAAAACCATTCTTTCCGTGTACCATACATGTATGTTAGGATTGTAAGCGACTTAAATCGTTGTTGTTTCAAACCAATGGAGATCAAATCAAGTTTCTTAAATTACCTCGAAATAAGAGAAAAGAAATTCTCCGGTACCATCGCGAAATACGGGGTATATACTACTATATATACCTATATATATATATGTACTCCGTATTTCGCGGCAGCGGGAAAGTTTTACCCTCATAAGCCGCGGCTTTGTTCGCGAGCGTGTATTAGTCCATAAAATCGACGCGGAAGAGGCGAAGAAGGATATCTATCGCCGCGAATCGACCACTCCCGGCGACTCTCTCCCCGAATTTACCTTCAGGAGTTCACCAACTAGTTTCCAAAGTCAATGAATTAAGCCGGCCGCGATGCCGGCTCGCGATTTAATTCATCGATCAACGCCTTCCGTGCTCCTCCCACGAGACTACTAATTGAATCCTTACGGCGTAACGAGCGACCACGCAATGCTTAGTTTATATCGTGTTCCTCTTAATGAAATACAAAGTGTCTGGAAACTTCACGCAGATCACAACGCCGCGATAAAAGCTACTTTATCCTTCGCCTTCGTCAAGTATGATATAATGATCCGTAAATTTTTACGTAATGCGGAATAAAAAGAAATTTTCATGACGCGCATAAAACAATTTTCCGTAACCTTGTTGCTTGCTGCGGCTTTACAGCGGCGTTATTTTTACTTTTATAAGTACGTGGAACAATGTTTCACGCACACACACACGGTAATAACATCGCGTTTAACGGTGCACCTTAATTTATATTTTAAACTTTCTTTGTACTTTCGGATTACACCATTTTTTTTTTAGCTTATACGGATTATCGCGTTTTCGGGAAGCTGAAAAATACTACCGCGATGTATTTCAATGCGTCTGATGTATCGCATGTAAAATATTGGCTAAATCCTGCTGGCGTACCTGCAGCCATGTACATACAGCATACTTCGTCAACGTCGCTCGACTTTTAAAGGAAACGGGATACTCGCCACTCGAGCCGCGGTGATATACCGTGCAGGAGTGTGTCAAAGTACATCAAAGCGCTTGCTTTCAAAGCGGACAGCATCGGCCGCATTCACCGTGAAACGATCTCGATCGCCAAAGACATTAACTGTTTATACCTTTTACCAAATATCCTTCCCTCTTTGCGCGTGGTCGTCCGTCAAAATGTCGATATCAGTATGCCCGCCGCGCGCTGCTACCGAGCGTGATATATATATCAACATGTGATACTCGAGAGAGAAAATGCAAAATAAGATGTGCATTGAACGGAAAAAAAGGACGTATTCAGGTGAAGCGGCGGGGGGGAAAAAAAGTCTATATTTAAATCGACTTGAAGGTCGTTAAGTTTTCACAAGATACACGGAAAGAACAATTTTGTTGAAAGACCTAAAAATTTTGCTAAAAAAAAAACAGATCTAAAAATAATTTTTATTGAATTGTCAAAATAATTTGTTGGAATGTTGAAACTGATAAGTATTGCTATAAAATGTTTTGATATTCTAGCAATCATTTTGACTTTTGCACAAAATAATTTTGACTATTGAACAAAAATTATTTTCAGATCTGGATTTAGCAAAATTGTTCTTTCCGTGTACTAAAATAATATTGCAAAAATTGCTATAAAATTATTATTTGTATATTTCCTTACAATTTTGTGCTTATAATAAATTTGTTTTCAATATTTTATTCTGCATTTCCATTTAGATGTTATTATCATAAAATTATTAATTACATATTAATTGTTTATTCGGTTACTGATTGCACCGACAATCGTAATTCGGTGGTAAATAAATCTCACTAAACAATTATATTGATTATTACAATGTACATTATACTAGGAAAATTACTTCATTTAATTAATCCATGGCTCTGTTCTCCATCCCCTCTTTTCTCTTCTCACTCATTCGTTCATTCATTGACTCGCTCACTCACTCAGACTCACGCGCGCGCATAATCAATTATTGCGCTCATAGTGATAAAGGATTATCAACATGTGTAACATGTAATACATAAATAAAATATTAGTTAGGACCTCTTAAATGTATAATTTTAATTTTTCAATATCTCTATCCTTAAGAATAACAGTATATTTATATCCGAGAGACATCCTAAGGATGTAAAATGTTATCCTTTGGAAGCGTATATTGCATGGAGATCTATTTGTCATAAACTATATTAGTTTTATTTAATTGCAATGTGCAAATATGAATGAAATAACGTTGATGTTTGAATCGCATAAATTATAATTATCAATATTAGCAAAGCAATTTTCCGAGATTATATTATATACATTACAGTTGTAAAATATTATATAATCTATCGTTTGTGCTGTGTAGTAAAAAATCTCATTCCGCGTAAAAAAACACCTTCATTACGCTCCTATAATAAATTCCAGGTATTCGTAAAATAGGAAGATTGAAACGTAAATAATATATCACCGTATATGTGCGTGATAATACATTGTACCTACGTGCACGCGGACAATACGCCTCTTCTCATTTATCTTTTTCGAGAATCATAAGAAAATCATCGTATCGAAATTGCGGGATGTCGTGTCGAAGGTTTTCGCACAAAGATAGAAACTATTTCGAATGAATTATCGCCCGCGATCATGAGATGCTGTGTATAACAACATTTTATGTCAAAGAGGCTCGAGTAATGCGTATTTCGCGGCTATCAAATTGTACACGGAGAGAATTTTCTTTTCAAATTTACCTTGAAAATCATGTTAATTGTGAGACAATATAGTATTTAGGTAAATTTTACTGTGCACTACAATAAATTTTACTGCGAAATCTTATTGTAGTGCACAGTAAAATTTGCCTAAATACTATATTGTCCCATAATTAACATGATTTGCAGGGCAAATTTAAAAAAAAATTCTCTCCGTGTAAATTTTATCGCATTTTATCGCGCCGATCGAACCTAAGAAGGGAGAACCTTGACGTCGCGTAATATCGAGTTTAACGTTATAATTTATAACGAAAATACATCTGCGTGTGCAAGTATGTGCAGACTCCATTTTAATTGGCTAAGCTAATTTTGAGGAAAACAAGGGTATGCAATTGCGATATAGCTGTTGAAAAATAACCGTTGAGCATGTTGATTCACTCATCCGCCCAATCATCGTAAATACACATTGTGAATGCGAGCTTGCGGTTTGCAAAGTAATACGCGAAAATATTGACGCTTCTACGGGCCGGGTCGGGCGAGCGAGTACCAATATTTTTGCCACATTATTTTTTCAAAGGGCGTATTTGAGTTCGCGACTGGAAATGTTGATTGACGTTTGTCGCGCGCGTTCTAAGGGGGAAAATAAATAACGCCGTCGTACGCCGCCGCCACCACCACCACCGCCGCCGCAACCGACCTGGGCGCGCAAAGTTGTCGTTGGTACATGAATGAAAATGTTATCTTTCACCCAGGGATATATGGAGCACAATCTGATGTATGCTCCCCCAATTCCCATCCCTGCCCGGGAAAGAGCGCGCGGCTCTTTGTGCGATCGTACGTGTGTACGTGTTTTCCTCCTCTCCCATTTCCTCTCAACCCTCCCCCTCACCCCCTTCACGACCCTTTCCCGCTCGCCATTTATAGTGATTGCTTGATTTATTGTATTACGCCTACACAAAGCATATTGGGTGATCGCGGCGGTTGTAGATACGAAATTTCAACGACAGGAATTCGATCGGATGTGGATTATAGAATAAAAAATTATGAGAATGTATCACATATTAGATTTCGTGAAGACAGAGTACAGAATTTCTGAAACCCTGAAATCTTTATTTGTGTAATTTATGAGTTTTATATAAAATTATTGATAAATCTACCAGAAATAACAGCTTTAATAATTCCAGTGTATTTACATTTTTTTTTGTGATGCGATTTTCAGTTACTTTAAATAAATTCGTTCAGTGATTGAGCCAATATTACTGCACATGCAGAGAGACAAGAGCACGCGCGTCGTATCTTTACAAATTTATGGTACAATTTCTGAAAGCATATGCGAGTTGAAATAAATGAGCATTAGAGTACACGTGCATATGTATAAATCACGTGGACGTATTATATGTAGTATGAGTAAATAATTAAGTATTCATTCGCTTTAACTGATTGATCAAAGCATTTGCATAATTTAATTACGCTAATATAATTACTAACTGCTATCAGTAATCGAGATTACGATCGCTTTTATTAATTTTGTACGGCGCGAGCATACCGCGTGACATTGCACCAAAACGATATTATACCGTCGTCGAAATGGGTGGAATCGATTTATCGCGATTTTCATTCCGTGTGCCGATTAAATATTTCAACGCGCCGAATAAACCGCACGGCTGCGGGAGAGAGGAGGGGGGCAGCGGGGGAGCGCCGCGCGCGCGTGTAATTTACTCTAATTCATTAGACTAAAACCCGATAGTACTGGTGCCGCGTGTACTACATTGGAAGCGTCGCGCGCGCGCGTGAGAGAGAGAGAGAGAGAGAGAGAGAGTGTGTCGGTGTTTCCGGTTTAATCAGTCGCTGCGCAGTCATTTTGTCGAAAATCCGTGTGTGTATCTCGAGACCGCCATAAATCCTTGAACATCGATATCACGTACGGGTCGCGCGAGTTTCTAATAAGAACTCGCCGGGGTGTACGTAATTTTTCGGGTACGCGACTTGATCCCCGTTTGGAAACTACATCACGTACCGTGCCAAGTGACGCCTCAAATATTGTGCATCCCGCTTTTCTAAAACCTGTACACTTACTATACCGGTTTCACGGATTTACCCGAAAATCTCTTCCACGCGAGATAGGTATACGATTTATCGCGCAAGAACGATCGTAAAAGACGATCGAAACATTAATAAATAAAATTGAATCTATGAGGTCTACTTGTACGTCTATGTTTTATTCGATTGTGCTGCAGTGACTGTGCCAGAGCTTAATAGATGAATAAATGAAGAAATATTTGAAGTAAGAAATGTTATCACATAAATGCACGTGTGATCTTGTGATAAGCGCCGGAAAGAACAGTTTTGCTGAATCCAGATCTGAAAATAATTTTTGTTCAATAATCAAAATGATTTTGTGCGAAAGTCAAAATGATTGCTACGAATATCAAAACGTTTTATAGCAATGCTTATCAGTTTTAACATTCCAACAAATTATTTTAATGATTCAACAAAAGATTATTTTTATATCTGTATTTAGCGAAATTTTTAGACCTTTCAACAAAATTATTCCTTCCGTGGCGCCATTCGACGAAAAATACAATAATTATTTAAATATAATAAATTATCCGGAACTGTCCGATGCTCGATTTCGACGTCTACTGCTCTTACTCTATTTGTATTATTGTTTAGTTCGAAAAGACTCGTAGGGAATAACGTTGAGATGTCTCACCATTCTCGAAGCTTTATGGTATTGTGGACTTCAGTTTTACAGCGGCCTTTCAATAGCACCGGCATTACCGATTCAAATTGTGTCCCGCGTTTACGAGCCATTTTCACACGGCGTTGTTTTACCGTTTCCCATAGCCCGACCGCGGTCTCGCAGAAAGTTGCCGTGTGCGGAAAACTGTTTAAATGGAAAAATACAGCCCTGATTTTAACGGCTGAAACTCCGTCGTTGTTTTTGAACTAGACGGATCTCTGAAATTATATTAAAAATTTTTAATGAAATGTATAGGCGCCATCGCGTAAAAAACTTATAGATTTAATATATGCTGAAGCATATATTAAAAATTGTTTTTGTTCGATTTTTTCAAAAGCTGTTTTTGCCATTTAATTTCGAATTTCAGTTGAAAATTTCTTTTCCTTGCTCCAGTGGGATTGTAATTACTGCTCGACATGGACAATACGTTTCTATATCTAACGTATCTACCATGTAATATTTATGGTATCCAATATCCATCCGCGGGTACAGAAGATATGAAATTTTTAGGAATACGTGCACGGACTTGCGACAGTATTTAATACACGCCTACTTCTTTTTTTTACCTTTTGCGGCGCTTCTATTCGGGGGGATCTTGTTAAATCTCATTCATCGTCGAAAAATCCAGGCGCGAGTTTATGCGGTTTTTCAACGTGCTCCTAACCCGTGCCCGCATTGCGCGGTAATTGCAACTAGCTTGGCCGGCAAACTCATGACTGAAAGAACATTCGCATCTGTCGACGTTGAACACGTTTTGTAACGTTTATTGAAAGACGATACAGTATCATGAAGCGAATGCAGAGAGAGACAGAGAGAGAGAGAGAGAGAGAGAGAAACGAAAAGTATCGCGCAGAACGGAAATTGAAATTCCTGCCGATCGCTATATTGAACTCATATATCTTGTCTCTGTATATTATTTGCATGAGAATAATTTTGGTACGTATATGCCTACCTAAATATCGCTAGTTATAGTCACTCACATCAGGATCACTCACTTTTAACTTATTCCAAAATAATATTTGTATACAATAATATTAAATAATGTCAATATATAATAATAACATGTTAATATTTACAGTTAATCTTATTACATCGAAATTGATATTTCGTTTATCATATTACATGAAACCATATTTTATATAAATAAATAAATTATACATATACTTACATTATAATATATAAAGCAATTTATGTAATATAATACTTGGAAAAAATATTTTGATCGTGCCAACAACAAATATTATGAAAATATTCTGCTTTCTTTTAACAGAAAAAAATCAATCATACTCATCTGATGATTTCTGGAAAAATTTTGATTCGTTCATTTTCCATATAGGTACATACTGTTATAATAGCCTGTTATGATACTGTTATAATACTGTCTGGTTGTATCAGAATGTTTTCAATTTATGTGTAACCAGATTTTTTTTCCATTTGAATTAATCCCACTTCAATATTATTTCTACTACACTGTATAGAAAGAAGTGGATCGCTTATCAAATATAAATTTCACAATTAATTTTTGAGAATGTTCCTTCGGTCGGAAACTGCGTCAGTTTCGCAGGCTTGGCCCTGTCACGATTTAATAAATTAAATTGTTGAACATGTAAGCCATCGTAAAGCGCGCGTAACATTTTCATTAACTATAAATATCCAGGAAATATCCTTCGAAGGGGGTGACGAAATTCATTGTGCTTCATTTAGCGTAAACGCTAAGCTTTGAGAGGGATTTTATCATTGCGGGAAAAATTAGTTGCGTAGCGTTAAGTCATTTTGATATGCAGGTATATTAAATAATCGAAGAAAAAATCCTATTCGCGGGTTACGAGCCGTTGACAGGACGTTTAATCGAGTAAAATTTTTGAGAGATTGGTTCGACGACGTTAGACCAAGGCCATTATAATCCACGCTGGATTAAAGGATAAATTTATGCGAGCGACGGAGGTACGATTTTAAGGGATAATTACCTGTAATTAACCGAGTTAATCGCCTGTAAAGTACATGGGGAAAGTAGACGGCGACGGCGCTGGAATCAATTCAATACGATCTGAATATATATAAATCTGGCAACCGTTTGAATTACATGAATTGCATAATGCGTCCGCGTTTAAATTCAAAGAGAAGGAAAAAATCCACTTTTCGATTTACATTAATTTTAATCCTTATCTTTACGCGAACTCTTGCTTTATATTGTATAAAGTAATTTATTTCTGTAATTAATTTTCAATTGCCAGTTTAGTTTATATATTTTTTATGTTTACTATTCGATTAAGTTTATTTTTTTATTTTTTATACATACTATACAGTTTTGTGCAAATTAGTGCGGATAAGAGGTAATTTTTGAATGGATATATATTTATTGTTTAGAAAGGATTTACAGTGTTTATTATAATATTTTTATTTAGTATTTAATCTTCCAAAAATATTTTAATAATCGTTATCCACTGTAAATCCTTTAACAAATGTAATATAAATATAAAAAATGCTTTTTTATTCATATATATTTTATATTTATATATATCATATATATATTTGCACAAGACTGTATATTATAACAATGAGCTGATTTCAACAAATTAATTATAACGAATTTTAATAATTACGTGTGAATTATTTAATCCTCTTTTAAATTACTTCTGAAAATTTTCAATTGAACGGAATTAATTATCTCAGACGCTAACGAATCCGCGAGCTAACGAAGCATACAACGTCCGATAATACGTTTTATCCGTTTGAAACGTATCGTACAAAATGTTTATTTCTGTAGTCACCGTTAAATATATTTTAGCAAAAAATTGGTATTTGCCGCTAGGTACTTTTCGTTGTTTACGCCCTGCCACGTGTCGTCCGACGGTGTTATTCACGCGATGAGCTTGAAGGATATAGCGATACGTGGCACGTGTCGATCCGCATCATAACATTTTCTCTCTGCTTGGCGCGCGCGATTGCAACAAGCAGCGAGCGATGAAATACGAATCTACGAACGTTTTAACGCTTCGTAGCCCGCACCGATTCATTAACTCGCGCGGCCAACGACTCGTAAACGGATATATCGGCGACGATTATTTCTCGCAGCGTTGCGCCTCACGCGATATTTATTCGACCTAAGTATCGAAGCGATAGGGAATAAAAATTCTGGATTATTATTTTATCGCGATACACTCTCCCTGGACGCGCGAAGCACTTCGACGCTCGGATTCGAGTAGGTACGTTTCCGAGTGTCGCGCTTTAAATTTTTCACGCGACGCGAACGTGATCTGCTCACCCGTTTTCGCGGATTAAGGGGGGCATATACACCTACAGACACGTCAAAACAAGGTCTAACTTTGCGAATTTTTTACGGAAAAGAGATTGAGAAATCGGATTTGTTTTATTGAAAAGATCATATCTTTTTCTTTTTAAATATATGTATATATATATTTGATAAAAAAATGATTTAAAAAATGGCTACGCTATTTAAGTTTTTCTTAGTCGTGTTTTGAAAACGGCTTTTGCGGTGATCACCATGGGCGTCCGCAGGGGGAGGGGCAAGGAGGGGCATTTGCCCCCTCTGAAATCAAACAAGTATAAGAAAATTTAAAATTGGCTCTCTTATTTTTACAAATAATTGAAATAATAAATATGTTTGTTAAATGTGAGAGAGCTAAAATACAATACAACGTTTGGACATTTGCTCTTCGCGGTAGTTCGTAATTAAATAATAAAATTAAAAATTTGGATCATGCCCCCTTCTAGAAAAAATCCTGCGGACGCTCTTGGTGACTACTGCTACTCTTACAGGACTCACTTGAAAGCAAAGTGCAACGAGTTATATAAAGTTAAAACATAGATCTACTTTCCTACGTAGCCGTTTTTCAAAATATTGCATTTAAACAATATGACAGCTGGTCGAAGTCAACATAGCGATTTATCACTTTAAATCTTGCTCGTTTTTTGGCTGCGAAAAAAAACGAAGCATCGTAAAAAAAATTCTACGTAGCGAAGTAGTTTTTAATATCTAGAAAAAGCATGTAAAATTGCAAATTAATCGGTTAAATCATTTTCGGGATATAGTGGTCACGCGTTTTGAAAACCGCACGTTTCGAGAAAAACGCGTTTAGAGTTTTACATTCAGATTACATTACAAAAATATTAAAAATTTTACTTACATTGAATCATCTACTTCAGGGCCATAAAGCAAACCCTCTGCTGAAGTGGATGCTTTCAAAAAATCGCTTTACGATCCAGTCGCAGACATGATGCAACAGATCATGTTTGACGCGCTCAGCGCGCTCGAACCTATTCGACTATAATTTCGTGTAACTCATCTTTCGTCGGATTGACTTAAAATTTTACAAAAACATTTTTAAGATATCATATTTTAAAAATATGTATGTAAAAAAAATCGATTTTTTTTACCTCTCTGTACCTATATATGGCCTCTTAAGAGAGCGCGGAGAGCGGATATACTATAATTCGAGAGGGCTCTGCTCGAGAACTTTATCGTTTATTAATAATCAATTTTAAAATATTAATAAAATAATGTCGTTCGTTATTTGTAATTGTAAAAACCATTACCGTTATTATTATGACCCTTTTACAATTTAGTGTATCGAAGAACTGTAGCGCACTAAAACCTATTTCGGCTCATAATCCTTTTAATTTCCTTATAAAATTTTTCTTATTAAATTGTAATCAATTGCGCTTTTGTTTCTTTTTATTTTATTAATAAAATATTTGCAACATTCGTTGTAAATTTACCTTGTAGTATCTGATACGACAACATATTTATGTGGTTTTATTTATGTTCGCAGGACTCGAATCGGCAGGCAACGAACCGCTCCTTGTATTGTTGTTCTTCGATCTTCAAGACACCGTCGAGGCAAGCGGAGACACCGAATGCGAGATCGAATCCCCCACGTGTTAAGACTTACGATAAACAACTCGTTAGACCTCTGTCGTGAAGACGACTATTCGTTTCAAAGTATACCTTGGCGCGATTTACTCGCTCGAAGTAGGAATCGAGGCGAATGAATATCAGGAATTACACGCAACAGTATTCTCGCGATGTTATCATCATAATTTCTTTAATCTCGTGAATTCAATATTTACATTGTACTTTACATTTTTCGCCGGTTTAAATCCAATTTGTACGTATTATTTTCGGATTAAAAACGCGCGTAGTAATACGCGAACTGTCCGATGATTCAAGTAACGGGAAAGCCGTGATATATTGACCGTTTATTAATAATGCATGTATTTCACAGGATTTATGCATCCGAAATGCATTGCGTTTTAAACAATACTGAATTTCGGTTGTATATTCTCGGTGCATCGTGTTTTAATTAACTATTGGCTCGCGAGCTTATTCGCATTCTGTAACACGGTCTCCGAAAATTACAGACGACGCCACTTTAAACATTTTTTTCGGTCGTTTAAGGGAACGCTTTTTGCGAGCACGCGAAACGAATTGGCTCTTAATTTGACATTTGCAACGCGTTAATTGGTACACACGCAGTTGTACTAATTTGCGAGCTATCGCGGAGAGACGCGGGAATAGTGACTTCGTGCTCTTTCACTCGTTCGTCGCGATGTAATGGAGTACGCGTCGTGTGCGGTTAACTTCGGGAGTGTCGTGCAAAGTACCGCGCGATTGCAATTAATCGTACTTCGCGAGTGTATTGTGCAAATACGAGGGAATCTGAGAGGCGGTGGAGGCCTAGACGGCATCGGGCGACATGCGGAGCAACCATGAGGTAATTTATTATTTGTTCATTATTTGCGACTTACGGAGTAAACTCCGTTTAGCTTCGTGAAAATTATATGATTTTGTGCACCATTTTACATTATTATGTGTTTAATATTACGCATATAATTTTTATTATACATATAATCTTTGGTTGGAAGATGTTTACAACATTGATAAAATAATTATAATATTATATAATTTGTAATTATTATTTAAATTATTTCAGTAATTTGATTTATTATAAGAATTGGGTTCTTATTATAAATATTTATTTTTATATCAAGTTTGCATTTATAAAACTTAAAATGTCTTTAAACATTATTTTGAAAATTATATTTAATAGCTATAATTATTTTTTAAAATACTCATCAGTTTTGGCATTAATTATTGTAATAATTTGAATATATTTATATTTTTACAGATCAACGTATGCAGTTTGTAATTCCGCTACGCGTCATATCGGTGAGTGACAACTGAACTTTTAAATGCAATTTATAGATGCAATTACGAATCTAAAACGCGCGAACTTTACACGATACTGTTGGCCGTAACTTTGATCGTTGATAATCATTTCGACCTCAACATTATCGTATTTTCGACTACAACATCCAGAATATATACTCTACACGGAAATAACAATTTTGCTGAATCCAGATCTGAAAATCATTTTTATTCAATAATCAAAATAATTTTGTGCGAAAGTCGAAGTGATTGCTAGAATATCAAAACGTTTTGTAGCAATACTTATCAGTTTTAACATTGCAACAAATTATTTTAATTCAACAAAAAATTATTTTGATCTGTTTTTAGCAAAATTTTTAGACCTTTCAACAAAATCGTTCTTTCCGTGTACGTATGCAATATATGCCAGAATGCATTAAAATGTTCTACGATTATAAGAAACATCGTATGTAGAAATATTACATATATATGTTATCTGAATCGAAGATCAATTCTCTCTTTCCTTTTTTATTTTTTATTTTTTCTTTACATGACTTGCTTGTCAGAATCACATTTTTTTGCGAGATGATCAAATTTACGATATAATTTCGTAAAAAATTTCTCGTGGTTTTTTGTAGACAAAATTAAAATGTTCTGCCGATCGCAACATCGAGCCTGTACGAGTTAATAAAAAGTAAAGGAATACATTTCTTGTATAGGTGGAGTTAAAATGCCCTGCCGATCGAAACATCGAGAAAACTTAGATATATCCGTTAATGTCTAATTATCAAAGTCACTCGACTGCCTTTGGCATGAGATCTTGGCGTCATAAGTGTCCTTTTGTTCTCTCAGTTCTTAGATTCAGATATACACGCTCCATTGTTCCGGCAAAGACAGGGGAGAAGCGACGCGTCACTTATATCGCTAACTGCGCATTTCGACTGTGTGAACCTTTGTAGGCGAATATACGTTACGGCGAAAATCCATTAAATTTTAAGCGTAATTGCGGTTTCACGTATGAAACTCACCACACGCATTCACGATGCGCATGAATATTATAGATGTCTGTTTACGGATTCCAATTTTATGCATGTATGAAACAGATACGGCGCAACGTCGTAAATTATTTCCAACTTTCGGATTTATGAACTGAATACAAACAGAAATGTACACGTTCCCTTTAATTCTTTTTTCTCATTAAATATTATCTATTTTTTTATTATACGTGATTTTCTTGAGAAAAACTCGTACGCGTTCGGTATTATCTTTTTAAATCCTCTTTAAACTTTCGTTCGAAAGATTTAAAGGCTAAAGGGCGGCGCTAGAACAAAAAAAATATATATATCGAGCTCCGCCACTTACGGGTGCAATTAAGTCGTTACATATGTTGAAACCGAAGACAAACGATAGCTGAGCAACGCACTTGCTTTATTTGAGAAGATAGCACTAGACAATCGCCATCGATTTCTCGTTAATCCCTCCCCTTCGGGTCTGTTGAAAGTGGCGATCTTTCTTGTGTCAGCCATTATCTTCGTATCACTTTCGATCAATATCCGGGTACTCCGCCGGTACGGTTAAATCCTCACTCATAAAACCCATGAACACGTAATTGATACCTATCTCGAGGCCCTGTGTGAGGGTCTCAATATTCCGTATGGCGTATACCGTATGTGCCATGTGAATACCTAATAACTCGATATTGGCCTTAAGTCGTGGATCGCCGTGGATGAAGGGTTGAGCGTTATCTAGTAATAACGAGACGATAAACCGCCGGGCGCGATGGTCGGATTTCTGCGCGGAAACGTAATAATGTTTGCCCGGATAGACGGCTAACGTTGGATTCTCGCGGACTTGCTTGCTTGCGCGCGCGCGCTCGCTGTCGTTCAGCTTCAGCTTCGACTTATTTTACAAGAATCGATATAAAACGCCCGCGCCGGGAGGATCGATCCGTGCTATGGGAGCTCACGGATCCACGGTAAATTGATATTGACGTTACAAGATAGGGTTAGGTCGATCTACCGATATAAGAGCATCGTACTTCATGTTTTCTTTCACCAGAACGGTCAGCGGGTAAAGAGAAAGAGAGAGAAGAGGGAGCTTTCACGGCTAACAAACAAACAGCGAACTTCGAAGCCGCGCCTTTGACACAAAGAATTTCATCCCGAGACTCTCTATTGAATCTATGTATGAGAGCTTAACTTTTATCCTTCCTCCCCTGCTTCTTCTTTATACACATGTGACGTTGTTTTTCTTGCAAAAGCGGTATATCTATATTAATATATACTGATCCGTAAGTTAAGAGCAGCTTGTTAAAATTAATTACTGAAGTAAAAATAATTTTCTAAATAATAAACAAGTTTTCTATTAAATTTTTTCTTGCTTGTACTTGCTCTCACTTATTTCACAGTAATGTTGTACGCTTATATAATATTGCAGTTTTAATAATGGAAGATTATTTTTTAGTGCTGCATTTGAAATTTATACGCGGAAAAATTTTATTAGCCAGCAGCAGCATTTTTAACTGAAAATAAATTTATTCAACATTATTAATGTATTAATGAAACAAATAATATTTTATTAAAACAGTAACATGGCGCATTTTATTAATACTGTAAATTGACTGTGGAATTGACAAGATTTATTTATTTTCAATTAGATCCTGTCGGCTAATACTGTTAATACAGCATCTCTTTTTCCGTGCAGATGCATATTAATTGCACTGTGATCATAATTATTTTAATTTCGATATAAAATAAATATTAAGACGAGTATATCAAGCCATTTGTTTCATGAAGCAAGTAGTCTTTGTGAGAAAACAATGAAACAATCAGTTTCGCCTATCGCACGATCGAGAACTTTATTTGCCAGAAGAAATACGGAAAAGAAGTTGTAAGATAATATCGGGAAAGGGACAAGTCTAAAATCACTTCCTTTGAGTACGTCGATGAGAGGCTACGTGTATTGAAAGGCGATAAAACTTTTCTAACACGTGTACTACCGCGGGGGTAGAAAATCGAAACCTTTCGAAGTCGCCGGGAAAATATATCGTAAATGCAAAGAAATACTCGTACGTTACGCGCTGGCAGGTGGTGCGTTGCAAAGGGAATAGTAATTGCCGGGAGAAAGAAATTTATTTCCCTCGCCATAATTTCATTAACCGTCGAGAATCAATTAAAAGTACAAGGAATAGAAAAAAAAGTAATATTTTAAAATAGGTATTAACAAGAGGTATTAACGCCGTTGGAATTTTCCGCGAGAACAAGTTTCGCGCAGTTAGGATAAGGAAGGAAAAATCGAGAAGAGAATTTCTCATCTTGAATTGTGTATTTCTCTCTTTTTTTTTTCGTGATTAATACTCTCTGATCCTGGATGCAAGCCCCGTGCGGCGTACATCTATAAATAATGGAGAAAACAAATTGCTCGCGTCACTTTCGACCCGCTTTCGCTCGGGATGCTAGGTGTAAAACTTAAATAACAATGCCGTATCCGAAAGAGGTCAGTATCACATGATATGGCCACGAAACAAGGGGCACAAGGGCGGAGAGAAAATAAAATACGGGTGCTGCCAAGTGCGCGATGAAGCGTGCACGGATTCGCCCGTTGGGTTGGCAAATTTACTATTGTATAGTTGTAAAGTAGGTTGGAGAGAGAGAGATACTATAATCGCGTGGATCCGTCATGTATGATCCACGTAACATAGTAAGCCAATATCCAGTACTTGTTCGCATACACACACACACACACACACACACATACACACACACAAACGGATCATTTATTACATCTTATGTCGTCATCCCTCAAAATGAATGAAAGGAAAAAATAAAAGTAATTAAAAAGAAACGTTATTTAACAGAGATTGCTCTTTCTCTCTCTCTCTCTCTCTCTCTCTCTCTCTCTCTCTCTCTGTATGAGTTTTAAAAGAAAAAACGGATCACAACTTAAAACTAAAAGGTTACGATATTATAGTGATTTATAATATTATAATTGTTGCAAATATATATTTTTTTGCACAAATGTTTTTTATTTACAATTAGATACTTATATTTAAAATAACATACGCGCGATGAGCGGTCAATTTAATTAAACTCTATGGCAGCCGATGACACGATAACAGTAAATGATAAATTCAAATTACACACCAGATACTTCTGCCTACACCGCAGCTACCTTTGTTACTTTATACAGTCGGAATACACGCGGTACAATATAACGTTATCGACAGCGTTAGCTTGTCGAGAAATTCGATTTGCCAGTGGCGAGGATAGTCATGGTGTACCATGTTATTGAACTAATTGCTTTAGGATCACGGCGTAGCAGCTGCTGGATAACGTATGCATCGAAATTTGCTATTATCTGCAAGTCTACTGAACTTTGTCTCTCAATTAAATGCAAAACGTATAATATGGCGGACAAAGTTTGTCCATCCCGCAGTTTTTCAAATTTCAGAAAGCAGTCACGTAATTTACTAACAACTGGTAGAATATAATGGACAAAACACATTATTTCCAAATTATTTGTATCGTCACTAAAATTTTAAGTAAAAAAAAAAAACGAGTTACGAACGTACATTTTTGTTTTTTAAACTCAATTTATATATATTTATATATATAATGCTGTTGACACGTGATTATAAATCTCATTTATTATGGAAGTGGCGCTTCCATGATAAAACGGGACAGAAGCGTGTTGATTGCGCTAGCCAACAAGTGCGACGTCACCTCGGCTCAGATCGCGGTCCCCGTTGATATTTTTTTAACGACACTCTCGATCGATCGACGAATCTGTAATACACGGCACGACGGCCGATAAATCGATGCCGCGTATCGTAACGGATTATAGCTCGAACCGTACGGCGCATTGTACGTTTGATTTAATTACCAGCTGCATGATCACGCGGTGCCTGCTTCGCGTATCGTCGAATTTCGGCCAATACCACCTGCCTCTCCTCGCGGACACGCGCATGCAATTCCCTCCTCGGTTTTATTTCTATTTTTACGGTCAGGCTGGTATCGAAATATTCCCTCGTTCTCTCTCTCTCTCTGTCTCTCACTCTCTCGTTCGCGGCCCTCTACGTGTCTCCCAGCACCGCACAACAAGTTCCCCGGTTTTCTCGGGCAGCTCGTCTCCCCCAACGGCGACAATACCTACAACAGGGAGCGGGAGGTAGGGAAAAAAAATTAAATCGAACGTATTTCGGCCGGGCGGATAAAAAGTTTCGGAATAACGAAGAGTCGACACTCTAATTCTTCCATTACAATGACCGTCGATCGTAACGTTCGCCCGTTCTCGTTTTGGGGAATTTTCAGCGTGTGCGTGGCGTGGGAGTCCGGGGGATGAAAAGAACGAAAGGGAGAGGAACTTTTCGTTAAATGTGTTTTTGTTCAGACGTCACCGTGTCAGGGTTTGAAAACAAAGGGGTGTAAGGATCGAAGAGAACCAATGTAATTTGACGCGGACACGGTAACATGTTTGTAGTATCTCCAGAGTTTTGTTTAATTTCACGGTATTGTTACCAAATTATTTCTAGATGGTGGGCATTGTGTCACGATATTGATGAATGTGTCAAAAAACTTTTCGACTATTGCCGAGTGACTTTGTTTTTTTTTCCTGTTGAACTGCACGTCCCGTGATTTCACAAACGTGAACTTTTTTTTATACTGAAAAATATCAACCCCACGCATCCCGAAAAGCAATAGAGAGTTTGTATACACAGTATAACTTAAAACAATACGGAGCAGTATGTATGTATTGTTGTAACTATGACAAAAATCTTAAATTACATTCATGATACTAAAATGAATTTATTTAAAAAAATGTATTTCGCGAGAGGAGGAGGAAAGAGAGAGAGAGAGAGAAAGCAAGAGAAAGAGCATGCGGCACCATTTTCTTCTGAAGATACGGAGTCCCAAATGCAAAGGACGGAGATATAAAAATGCGCATTGGATGAAAAAAGCAAAACACATCTATGTATACGGAAATTCTTTTTCGAGGCTTTCTTTGAACGTCGACGGTTGCTCGGAATAAAGTCGACGGTGCAACTTGCAGCTCGGCCTGTGGCATTATATTTCTATGGAAAGAGAGTTCGACGCAAGATTTTTTTTTTTAGAATGCCCGACGATAAACGAGCAAAAAGTCTTGCGCATTTTTAATATGAAAAATTCACGAGAGAGCATGCGATCATAAAAGATGCTTGAAACTATAAGAATATATCATTATCATTAAGAACACTCTCGCGCACTCTTTCTATCTCTTTCCTCCTCCTCTGTTTCTTCCCTTAACGTTTTTTTCCTGTATTTATAAATATCATAGCAAGTTATAAATAACTTATTGATAGAAAAACTTCAAAGACGTTAAAATAATTTTTTTCAAGAAAGATTATTTTGAAATAGGAATTATTGAAGTATCTTTACGTTCACTGGTGAGGAATAAGAACATTAAACACGTCGTTGCAGGATGTTTTAAAATCTTAAAAAATCCTTAGTATCTTTCCTTGGTATATATTATACGAACTGTTTTCTGTCAAAAGATATTAATCTTGTAAAATTGCATGAGATTGCAACTGAAATTTAAAGCTTAACTATTAAAAGTCAAAGGAATTAACTTTTCGTAATCGGTATATCCATTTTATCAATCGCTGCCATGTTCCAAAATTCGTTAGACGAATAAACGGCTATAAAGAAGCAGAGGTATCCGCGTGTATTTCTCCTTTTGAAATTTTTCTCCAATTATCATTAGATTGTTAAAGAACGCGATTTTGCGGAAGCGGACGAGCACGTTGCCATAAGATTTTCGACGTTACGCCGCACCAGTTTACGCTAGATCGCGGCTACGTGCTAGAGGCAAGTGCAACGCCCGTTGTAGTCGTCTATAATAAACGAGCTGTCCCGAAGAACAATACAAATTATCCAACGACCATGGTCTTCCGTATCATTACCCCGAAATTGGCTTGTTTTATCTCCTAAATACGCCTTCAGAATGGCCCGTAGATACAGCGCCACGATTCAGAATCCAACCGCGCACGTCGGTGTTCAACTTCGCACGGGCGCAAACTTTGATACCGTGCAACCCGATGATATTGTCGTTTTGAATCAGCGTTGCAGATTAATGCACGGCTGAGCTCTTCCTGCGAATTCACACACATACTTGGATATATATGTCGTATTTATTTAAAAAAAAAGTATATTTTGGTCAATTAATGTTTCTTAAGTTTTCCCAAACTCTTTTATGATGTCACAATACAATGTCAATTGCTTTACTAGAATTTTCTTTTTTTGCATTCAGCTTTGGCCATAAGAATAAAGCACTCTCAATTTATTGCATTTTTTTTTTTAGAAAGACATAATAAAAGCCAAAGGAGGATACTAAAAATATATTAAAATTTTGTTATAAAAATAAATATTATTTTTTAATAAAACTTTTCTAATTATCTTTTGTTAAACGAATGTTTACGTTCAATTTGTTTTATACTTAATATAGCTAAGGCTATATAATATACAGGAAAGAGGATTGCAAGGATGCCTTCGAAAATTTTCAAGTATTAAGTATCTTATAACGTAGAATATTAAATTTTTTCTTATGTGAAGTGCGTGAATTAGTAATAATTTTAATTATAAGTCACTAGTGATTTATAATTAAAATGATTTAGCTGTTGTACCCGATTAATGGATCTCAACAATATATTTTAGTATTTTTTTTTTAGTAAAATGCTACTCAATTGAGAACACCACGAATAGGACGTAATGCATTAGATGCATCGAGCTACGTCGGCATCCACCTGTAAATTTTCTTATGGAATTGCGTTGTTTCGAAGTCGCGAGCTCCTCCTCCTCATTAATTTCCTAACTTTTGTTCTATCAACGAGCTGTGCGCCAAAGAAAGTAGAATATCTCAAAGTATTCGTAGGAAATCCGAGCTCGAGCTACCCTCGCCAGATAACTGTCGCTCGCGACCGTAAAATTTCGAGCCGGATTCGCCCTCCCGCCTGTCCGCCGCGCCGTCGCCCTCTCTCCTCCCCCCCCCCTCTCCGTGTCGTCCACTACTACTTATCTAAGTGCGGACCTCCCCGTGACTATTGGCTGGCCATCTTGCGCGAGGCATTCTGGTGTGCAAGAGAAATAACGAGGGGCGACCCCGGATGGAAGTCGCTTGTACTTTCGATCAGCGTGGAAATCTCTTTCGCGTCTCCTGCGCTCCGCGTTCGTCGAGATAAGAGCATAAGACTTTGGTAATCCACCTGGAAAAGCGCAGATATATCTATATATACGGATGTGCAACACAACGCGAGCGTGCTCCGCTTCGGAGCCAGAGAGGCAGCCTTAATACCCGCGGGAGCTCGTCGTCTCGCACTGTTACTTGAAATCAAGCCCGATTCCATTTAGAAATATGCGTCACAACGTGTCTCACGTGTGACACTCTTTTGCAACACCGCAGCGCGGCTCTCCTGCAAGTGGCGTCCCTTTTAAAACCGCCTGGAGGTCTTCCGGATTTATGCAGCCGGCAGAAGTGCATGATAATTCGTATTGTTTTAACGTGCAATCTTGTTGCGCACGCGCGCCCTTCCTTCCCCGCCGGTTGACGTAGATTTAGAGTACCGTTTCAGTCGCTTTCCCTTCTTTTTTTCCGCTCCTGAGATTCCTTTCTCCGGTCGGACAGCTAGGTTAATCCTTTGATAGATCGCATTCTGTCGCTGGAAAAATAGCATCGGACTGCTAATGGTATATTAATAATTGAAATCTTTATCTTATACAATCGATTTAATCGCGGCTTTTCGCTAATACGAAATATAAAATTAAAATTTGTTGTATAAAAATCAATTCAAAATTCCTTTGTAAACAAGACAATATCATCTCAGGTTAACTGACTTTTTCTGGATAAAACAATTTTTCGAGTGTGTTATTCTTCTGGTCTCCCTATTCGAGCTCCCGATATATAACGCTTGATCTCTTCGAGCTGCCAGCTCAATATTACGGACTCTTTCCCCGTTTCTACCATTTTTCCTGGCTCTTCGCGCGCATCTCCATTTCTTACGAGCGATTAAAGCCGGATGTCGACGCCGAGGAAAATATCCTTGGAGGAAACGTAGCGGCATCTTTTAAACTCCGCGATCGACAGTGTCGCGGCCCGCCGACAAATAAAACGGGGAAATGTAGTCGTTACCGGTCTTCGCTTTTTTTTCTACCGCGGTGGCGGCGTCTGCCGAACGTGTATAGCTGCTCGTGTTTATCCGGGCGTATGGGTCTAAATCTTAAACTGACGTGCAGAAGTCCGCTATTGTTGCAGCGACTAGACGTGTATTGCTTTATCGATCCGCGAGGGGTAGCATCTGGAATTCGCCCGTAATAACACTTTTGAGAATGTCTACGGTGTGTGTGGCGATTTGCCGACATAAAATAAATTTAACGTAAATCCGTCTCTAAAAATATAAATAAACGTTTGAAAAATTGATTCGCTCCTCCGTTAAATTATAAATTTATTCTCATTATAATGAGAGAGGTAGAGTTGTACACGTGGTCTGCGAAAAATTAATAATAAAATTCTTGTGACTTGAGATTTGCTTGGTATATCTGCGTAATCTCATGTACGCAGAAAGAACGATTTTGTTGAAAAGTCTAAAAATTTTGCTAATAACAGATTTAAAAATAATTTTTTGTTGAATCATCAAAATAATTTGTTGGAATGTTAAAGCTGATAAGCATTGCTATAAAACGTTTTGATATTCTTCACTTTGACTTTCGCACAAAATTATTTTTATTATTAAACAAAAATTATTTTCAGATTTAGATTCAGCAAAATTGTTTTTTCCGTGTGCGCATGCGAAAATGTATTATACTGTAAAAAACCTAGCTGTGTGAAGTTGCCCCTCCCCCACTACTGAAAATTAAAAAACTACAATTACCACTCTATTGGTGGTTAATTGTTAGTATTTGGTTGTCCAATCTCGATGATTGATAGCCAAAGTTATAAATGCCCCTCCTTTCGCAAAATATGACTTTCTAGACTGCATAAGTAATCATAACAGTAAGCATTAGTTTGGTGGTTGCTTATTACTGACGTTTGGTAATCCATTCTCGATGATTAGTAGTCAAAATTGTAAATAAACTTTTTTTCTTTACCTTTTTTCATATTATTATTTACAATTTTGACTACCAATCATCGAGAATGGACTATCAAATGTCAGTAAACAACCACCAAACGAATACTTACAATTATGATTACTTACGCAGTCTGGAAAGTCATATTTTGCAAAAGGAGGAGTTAACTTCACGTGCGTATGTCTTTTTTTTTATATTATTTACAATTTTGACTTCCAATCATCGAGAATGGACTACCAAATGTTATCAAACAACCACCAATCGAGTAATGGTCGTTTTTGAATTTTCAGTAGTGGGAAGGGGAAGCAAACTTCACACAGCTAAAAAACATATACACTGGCGAAAGGGAGAGTGTGTTTCAACGCATGTTCTGCGAAATGCTCGTGACAGGATAAACAGAATGAAAGGAGTCCTTTCGTTCGGCAAGTCAATAGATGTATGCCGAAAGCTTTTAAGGGTGCAGCTATAAACGTTATATACCTAAGACTATTTATAAATGTCGAGAGTAACGCATCGATCTCACGGATAGACACTTAATTTTTCGCCTTTCGCCTTTGCAACGGGTGAATTTGATTGATTGTTTTACGATATTTATAAGTACATGGTTGCTTTATTATTTTTTACACGTATCACGGTTTATTCGGCTTTTACTCTACCTGAAATTATTACGGAAAACCTATAATAGATAAAGATCTGGCCAAGATAAAGATCTGGCCACACACAAAATCACGCAAATTTTTACTATTTTAAACTTTAAAGCAACTTAAAACGCAAACCGATATGGCAAAAATAAAAAAAAGATTAATTTTTTGTACAAGAATTTCAAAGACAGACTCATGATTTTCGCAGATTATTCAATTACGACTATTCGCAAATATCTTACATCATATTTCCGATGATTTTGTAAATTCGCGATCATAATATATAAGCACGGCCGCTGTACTTGAACGTTGATTCCTTGTTGCACACACGTTGCATTGTGTGTTCATCGTCGGATGTTTTGTACGCAACGAACCGCGAAAGTTCCTCCAAACGTCTTCGTTTAACGGAGGTACATGTCGGCGATAAATCGACAAGCGTCCGGTTTTTCTATAGGAAGGAAGAGGGAGCACCATCGGGGAGAATTTCAACGGATACGCTCCAATGAACGGAGACCGCCGGTATACAAGCCTCGAGAAGAATGTAAGACTGTCTGCTCTGTTGTATTCCTTTGCCAGAAGCTCCCCCGGTATTCGCCAAGTAATACGACGATATACAGTTTCTCATCAATGTCTTGTAAAATCCGCTTTTCGCGTAGCATCTCGAGTAATCGCGTCCTCCGTATCGAGTTACTAATAATTTTGGATAATATATATAATACTGTATTGATTTGTTGAATCTTAATTATAGAATTAATTTAACCAAACTCTTGCCAATTCAAATTTTACAGAATAAATTGATAGTATAAATTTTACAAATTATTTTAAACTAATTGAAAAAACTGTCCGATAGCTCTGCATATTGCTTCCACAAAAATAAACATTAAAAGTATATCCATCTCTTGCGAGATATCGATCCTTATGCCGTAGCCCATTGGGATATTAGATCTAAACCAAGTTAGAAATTGAATTTGAATTAGACTGGAGTTATATATAAGTTAGGTAAGTTATATATTTAAGCTCGCCGCTTTAACTCTGGCCCTTGGCTTAGCTAACGGTCGAGTTTAATTTGGACTCAGATATCAAACGCGAAAAGAAACAATTGTTAATAAAATTAAAAATATTTATAGGAGAACATTTCTTATTCTTATCCCGACTTGCACGATGACTTGTTGATAAATTTCGTTCGAATTTATCACGCGATGCAAATTATTTCCCCCCGAGAACGTGAAAGGCGAGAAGTTAAATTCTTTGATTCGGTTAAATAATTTCACGGAATGCAGAAGAAGTTGGAAACACGTTTCCGCGGGTGTTATACCCGAATAGATGCATCACGAGAATTTCATAATCGACTGCATAACTTCAAAGTTGCGTTGGCTCGTTTCAAGTAAAAGTTGAGATCTTGCAATTCCTGCAAAACGCGCACAGATCGACTTTGTGAGGACGGGGCTCGTGTAAAACTCTCGCTTTTTGCGAACTCACGCCACTTTTGTCTTCCACTTCTGGCGTTTCATATCGTTTGATAAAACCCCGTTTGATGAAATCCCGGGTAATTTCAACCCTTCGCACTTTCACGCAAAATTGCTTAGACAGTGTTGCAAGCGGAAAGAATATATTTCGTTCGGAGACGCGCTTCGCGTAATATCTAAATTTCTAATCCCCGCGCCAAAGAAATTCCTCCGTGAAAAATATATTCTTCCATGCCGGACGGAACATCTCCGGTTCAATATCACACGCCGTTACAAGAGAACGATTCAGGCGTGGCGTGCAAACGACGTCATGACTCGTCATACTTTCTCGCATGACTCTTTTTCATTTGTGCGCGGCGCGTGTTTCTTCGTATCGATTCGCAGCCCCCGTTATTCGAGCGCTCGAGTGCTCCGCCACCACAGCAAGTTGTTTTGAAAAGCATTGCAGGCAAGCGTTGCAATCCTGAGGTCGTTATAAATACTTCAGCCTGTTGTTCCTCAACGATTGTTGAGAGTTTGTTTCGAGAGGCATGGGATCGTATGCAGCGTTGTCCGTATTAGCTCGTTTTCCCGTTTTAATGCCGGGATAAGTTAACCCCCACGTGTTACGCGTAAACGGTTATCGCGCAACAACAGCAGTTACGTGAAACACGAGGGTGAGTCGTGCACGGGATTATCGTGATTCCTCAATCTTTGGGATCTTCCTTCCGCGATACAAGCTCCGAATGCGTTTACTCGTTATTATGCAATGCAAAAGTTCAGAAATGTTATGCATTTTGATATTTATATATTGTACATATATTAGCATATTTATTAATATATTTATATATATATTTATATATTATACATATATTAGCAACGTCGAATCTTCTTTTTACGATTCTTATAAATTGAAGAGCTTGCTGCAGTGAGCTAACCTGCACATTTTGTAAAAGCGGAGAAAATGAACTCTAAAGTTAAAGTGATGGGGAAAATGTACTGAAACACATAAAATACGTGCAATTACCATAATTTAACTGTAATGTATAGTCATTTTTGGTACTAACTATTGATATTTGTTTGATATCGGATAATTTCAGCGTGTTCAATTGAAGAGGTTGCGAACAATGGGCTAATCCACAATGTAGCCAAATATGTTGTATAATTTGTGTTACTTCAAATACAATTATTATTATCAACATTATAACAGTAACAGCTATAAAAATGGAGCACCTAACCGTAATTATTTTATCATGCAATTATAGTTACAAAATAACTTTTTTCTCACAATGTATGTGTACATCCATTTCTCATATAATATCACATATTTGGAACATTGTGGATTAGCCCATTGTTCGCAGCAAGCCCTTCAATTAATCACGCTGGAACTAATTATCCGATATTTTGACGTTCCACGTCTACAGAAAAATTCACGAAGATACACCGTGTAGGTGCAAAAAAAAAAACTGTAAGTGTCACAATGTATCATCGTAACTCTCTAGTAGAATCGACATTTCGGAGCCCCGCCGACTGTCATTGATGCTTGTCCATGCTATTTTTCTGTTTCACTTTTCTCCGTTGACCTTTTTACTCGATTTCTATCCGAGTTTCGCCTTCTCGCGCGCGTTTTCGCCTACTTCTATTAGAACGTCCCGCGAACCATCGATGCGATCCTTTCGAGTTTTCCTCTTTGAAACTTCTTTATACGTTTTCTTGCTCGAAAGTTCTTGACTCTCCGCCGATCTCAGCCGCTTTCTCGGATACCTCCGCGTTCGCAATGTTACGATGCTTCTACATCGTTCTTACCTTCGAAGCTGTTATTTCGAGATTCTAACTACGGACCGAGGAGCCTACCCGCTCCTCCCCTCCCCCCATCCCCCGATATCCTTAGACTCGTTCAAATCGAGTCGTTCAACACGTAATTCACAACTAACGAGTTTCCCTTATCTGTTTTCTTCTAAATAACTTTGCATTATCTTTTTTTTCTCAATAAAGACACAAGTAACATAATATATAAAATCTATAAACGTTTTGTTATCAAATCTAATAATTTAATCTAGTAATTTTCCCACTGAGAAGACAATGATCGTAATTATCATAATTCAACTGTAATGTACAGCTAATCATTTTTGGTGCCAATTATATATTTGGTAGAACTACAAATTATTATTTATTATTATTATTATTATTATAACAATAATTATAAAAATGGAGTAGTATTAATTATAAAAATTGTAACTATAATTATTTCATGCAATTATAGTTACAAATATCAAACACTTTTCTCTCAATGCGGTTATTGACAAATACATATTTCGCACTCTTGTATTAAAAAATGACACAACTAAAAAGAAGTTTCTCAGAAAAGAGGAAAAGCTATTTTTCAACTTGACAGAAAATTATTGGCTAATTAAATAATATCGGCGAAATGAATATATTCTTAGAAATATAATTAAATGTCATTTTATTTTACCTTTAATAAAATCACTCTTTTTGAATTACAATGAATTTGATATTCCTCGAGAACGAATATCGAGAAGGAGTATTTTTGAAAGAGTATTTTGAATCCTTATGAAGTTAATTTATCTTTTATGATTGATAAGGTATGTCTAATAATTAATTCGTGTTAATAACTCGAAAATCAATTGTTGAAAATCATTCTTGAAGCAAGGGTGCGAATTGTTCATCGTCTCTTTGATATAAAATAATCTTAAAAATTAAGGATTTTGTTCAACAATACAGTAATGACAATCCAACGCGAATTACTATTGTAATAAGTCAAGTTTCATTTCAAAAATTAGAAATGTTGTCGAAGAAGTATATCGTTAAGATCTTTATGTGACAGTAGCAATGAAGATGTGACAGGTTAAAAGTTTTAATGCAGGATATTAAGAGAGATACAATCGTACAAAATCTGGCGAAGTTTAACAGGGAAGAAATGGAATTCTGCCAAGTTTAATTCTTTGACCTTTGCGCCGCCCCGTATACCGCATAATTTTGCCTCGGGAGGTTGAAACGCCACATGCAACTGCAACCGTTCCACGGTTTGCTTTCCGCCTTCTTCTTCTTTTTTTTCGCGCTGCCCAAGAAATATCTTTCCAGAGTCGGTCATGACAGCGCGGCCACTCTGTTCTTTTACACTTCTCGCGCCCCCCCGCGGATCGGATTACCTCTACCCGCTTTCGAAGTAATTAGAAGTTCGTCAGTTTCTTGTCAGCCCCATAATTAAAATCAGTCGGCGGCTTGAATTAAAATAATGAATAATTATTCGAAATTAGTTTTACCTCTTTCCTCTCGTCTCCCGCCTCCCTCCCC